>NC_091345.1:2121359-2193859 GCF_038502225.1 Cherax quadricarinatus | reverse complement strand
TCTCATGTTCTACTTCTACTATTATTACTACGAATCCTTTCAACCCTATTACCCTGTCTATTACTTCTATCGTTACTACTAATTCTATTAATACTGTTATTACCTCATTATTACCACTACCACAGCTGCTGCCTTAATTAATACCACTTTCACTACTGCTAATTCTACAACCATCACTTCCACCACTACTACTACTACTAGTACTACTACTACTATTATTCCATTCTTCCCCCAACCCCTTCTTCATATAGATTTTAACCTCTATTTTTTCTTCCTCATCGTGACTTTACAATAGCCAAAGAAACATCAAAGAATCGTCATAAAGTCTTCTCTGTCTTAAGTATTGTTATTATGAATTTTTCCAGCCACGGTATTGTTTTTCTTCTTCATTATTGATTTGTTTGCTAGCTGTGAAGGCCGAAGAATTCCTTTTGATTAGTAACTAAATTTAGGTTACGTTTTTTTTATGAAACTGTTTATTGTTTCCAGGTAACTGTGATTTTGTATACGTTACGAATTTGCTGTATCCATTTTCGGTTGTCACTGTAATACACAGGACTCTGTACTAGATGTTGATTGTTTATTTTCCTTCAGTGACCCATGAGAATGTGATTGAGAGATCGTGAAAGTATTTAGAATTTATTTCTTTTGTCACTGTGGTAAATTGTATGTTTCTGCTTTTCGTATTTTTGTTTTACCAAAATTAAAACTTGAGACATTTGTTTAAAGTAACAAACACGTAGAGTGTGGATTAAAAAAATTGTATGTAATATCTCGTGATATTACATACACAACTACTACAACTACCAAGACTACCAGTATCGTCACTATCACTGTCACTATTCCTATCACTTTCAGCCAGTATTGTCACTATCAGTTGTGAATGTACATATGGGTGTGCCAGACGAACTCTTACCAGTTTCTGAAATCAAATGAAAGTGAGTTAAGTTGTAAATGCATCGACGTCACATTGTATAATGACCAGGACGACGTCCTGCCCTTACCACCACTACTATAGCCATCAACAACGTTACGATCATCACCAATTTGCCCGTACCAACGCTGCCATAACTACTATCACCATCATCACCGCCTTCTTGGCACACCACCTTCATTACCATAAAAAGCACCATCACTGTCAAGATTACCATCACCACTACCTTCACCATTGCTACCCTCACCATTGCAACCACTACCACCACCCCGTGTTACCACTACCTCGCGTCCATCACTACCGCCACCACTGTCATCACCACCATCAGCCGCGGGCAGACAGTCTGCCGGACAGAATAATGGTGGTGTCAGCGGGCGGGACACAGTGTGTGTGGTGTTGATGAAGACAGAGGCGCCAAGATGGACAGTATCGCGCCCACCGTCACACAACCCAACACACATTCTGACAGTCTATCTCACGCTGTATAAAATGTTCACCAAATATAGTTGAGTACTTAGTCTTGTGTTGACACCTCCCATTGTGAACTTAATAACCCTCTCCCACGTTGGACTTTAAACATTACCTTTTTACCCACACTGCGCCTTCTCCGGTAATTAATTTTAAGTTTGCTTTTCCCTGCTTTATTGCTTAGTCTTTGTTCTCTAGCATATATTGCATAGCCTTTATTAGCTAGTATAAAGGAACTTTTGGCAATTGATAGTCTGGCGTTTCTCTATTTCCTTTTGAACACCTGGTGTTTACATACATAATTATAATCAACACTTGTCAGAAACACAAACAAGTCCAGGTGAAAATAATTAAACAAGAATTGTAAATTACATTATTAATTTCGTAGTAAGGCTGCTGAAGAGGACCTTAATGTAAGGCGAAATAATCAGTTCTCATTTCTACTGTTATTCTTTTGTTTCCATGTGGTTTTGCTGGAACATCTGCTGCTTATTTACACGTGCTTGAGCATGTGGGATTAACAAAAGTCGGAAAGCATATTTCTTTGTCACATAAATTACAACACATGGCATAAAGTAATATCTAGCGTATTTATCATTCATATTAGGTATCCCCTGAGAAGGGATACCTATAGATATCGGATTATATTTGTTACCTTTAAGGTTCCGAGTGAAAATCTTGAGAACTCCTGTGTTGATCCACAAAATTACAGCGTTAGTGAACCTTACGTAGAGGAAGGTTGGAACACTAATATGGTTTTGAAGGTTCTATTAAGTAAATATTACACTTGCAGATAACGCAACGATTTCTGCGCAATAACACAGGAAAGATTTCTTCGAACGACTTCGCACTTTCAACAGAGGATTTTAACCCATAAAAAAAAAAGAACGGATTGGTATTGAAATGTTTTGGTGAATATTTCCTAGCCATATTAAAAGTGTCGAGTGTGATAAATGTTTCACTAATTAACGTAAAAATGTTTCTGACAGCTTCAAACTTTACCCATTGCTGCAAAAAAATGAAAATTTCCCCGCTAGTTTTCCACCGAATTTAAGCAATATTCTGAAGTTATTAACAGAGTTAAGACAATAGAATTATTGTTTTTTCGTCTATAATTGAAGAATGACATTTTTAACTGGCGTCAAAATTTCATCGCTTCTTGCATTATACAAATGAAGAATTTGATGTTAAAGCGAACTTTGTAAACCCCAATATGCCAATTATATTAAAATATGGCAAATGGTTTCCTTACAGTAAATAGCTAATTCCCAATCATTCTTGCAACGCTGGTATATCTTACTCGTAGTTAGGGAATGATTAGGATTGATTTTGCACTGTGTAGGTGCAAGTTTTTCTTTAAGATATTTAATAAATTTGGGCAATGATTTAAATGCAACAAATAATCAGTGATGGAGAAGAACCCTTCAACACTGATGTATCTTACTTAGTGGTGACACTACATTGTTATCCAACTGCAGAGCTGCAAACATTCATAGTTTTATTGAAACCTCTCATATGGATGTACCTCTCAGCCATGGATGTACCTCTCAGCCATGGATGTACCTCTCAGCCGTTGATGTACCTCTCAGCCATGGATGTACCTTTCAGCCATGGATGTACCTCTCAGCCGTTGATGTACCTCTCAGCCATGGATGTACCTCTAAGCCATGGATGCACCTCTCAGCCATGAATGCACCTCTTAGCCATGGATGTACCTCTTAGCCATGGATGCACTCTGGCATCATCACACAGCTTCAACACACAGCAATCATCACACTAGCATCATCTCACGGGCATCGCACGGGCATCATCACACAACTTCGTCACACGACGATCATCACACTAGTATCATCTCTCGGGCGTCATCACTCTTCACTCTGGCATCATCACACAGCTTCATCACACAGCAATCATCACACTAGCATCATCTTACTAGCATCACCACACTGGCATCGTCAAACAGCATCATGTACTAAGAGACGGGAAGGCGAAGGGAGATAACAATCTCTGGTCTGTTTCATTACTCCCTCTCTAAATTATGTTTCAGTTATAATGCTCTAATTATTGTGCTTATTATAATATGCTGAGTGATGATGCCTTGACTTTAGAAAGTTATTATCGTGTTCTATTGATTTTCGTGTTTTTCTTCCCTTCTTCATAAAAACTTTCATATATTTTTCCTCAGGCCAGAACTACTAAATAAACGAAATATTAGTAATTTATAACAGAGAGCCTATTTTTTTTTTTTACAGTATTTCGAATAATATTCAGAGTTAAATGAGTTTCAAGTATTCTTGGTTTAAATTATCAACAAAATTGCTTATTTTCATATGTTGCGGATTATCTTTTGCATATTGTGTGTTGCATATTGTGTGTTGCATATTGTGTGTTGCATATTGTGTGTTGCATATTGTGTGTTGCATATTGTGTGTTGCATATTGTTTTAGTTATAATACGCTGTACATTGTCTTATAATTTGCATTGCATTCTCTTTGTTTATTTTATGATGATTATCTTATGATGTTGGTCTATTTCCTTTATTCTCCTGGGATAAGAGAACACATACAGTCTCTGCTACCTTGTATACGCTCCATCCTTGAAGGTAAACACTGGACACTGTTATAAGAGGCCTGGATCCCTTGCTGCGTTTGCTGTGTCAATACACTCTGGTGTACCAACACACAGGACGTACTGTGTTGTGTCAATACACTCTGGTGTACTAACACATAGGACGCACTGTGTTGCGTCAATACACTCTGGTGTACTAACACATAGGACGCACTGTGTTGCGTCAATACACTCTGGTGTATCAATACACAGGACGCACTGTGTTGTGTCAACACACTCTGGTGTACCAACACACAGGACGCATTACGTTGTATCAACACACTCTGGTGTACCAACACACAGAACGCATTGTGTTGCGTCTATACAATCTGGTGTAGCAACACAGGACGCACTGTGTTGTCTCAGTATACTCTGGTTGTACCAACACACAAGACACACTGATCAACACACTCTGCAATATCAACACTCAAGAATCACTGCATTGGTTGTGTCAGTGCTCACTTCTTTCCCATAAGACTCACTGTGTTTGTTGCATTAATAAGCGCAACAAACACAGTGAGTGGAACCGTAGTTACTCTCACAATAGTAATTATGATGCACACAGAATGAAATTTCGTAAACATTTTATGTATGCACAGTTATTATTTGACGAGTTTTCGGTATATTTTTCACATACCTCATAACCTTTTGCAGACATCTGGGTGAACTGGGATCATTTAACCAAACTTCTTGCTGAGAGGGACTAACTACACTACTATCTGTGTATAGTACTACTACTAGTACTACACTATTATTTCTAATACTGTTTATATTGGTACAATTACCACTGTAAATTACAAAAGCAATTTCCTAAATTTCCACATGATGCAAAAACACAATAATACAGCGTTTAAGAAAACTTAAGAATAAACGATTAAAGGATGACGGTTGTTATAAATTTAATATTCTTATTCAGATGGTGGTAATAGAAGGTTGCATCGTGTGTGTGTGTGTGTGTGTGTGTGTGTGTGTGTGTGTGTGTGTGTGTGTGTGTGTGTGTGTGTGTGTGTGTAAGTGAAAGTCGCCTCTGTTTATTCAGCTATTAGTCGTTGTGGGGTCGAATCGCGGCTCATTTTCTCGCCTCTCAAATGCAAAGGATCCCAATGGAAATAAATCACTCTGACTTTTTTGGGTTATCCTAGGTTCTCTACACATATACTGCTATTTATGATAATTTATGTAACTGTATTTGTGTATACCTGAATAAACTTACTTACGACTGGTTTCATTTATTGGCCTTGTTATACCTAACCTTAAAGCTATGTATTTTATTTGCATCCCCACTTCCTCAAAATCATCCCACTTCCTGACCATCCTCACGATGAGAAAAGAATTTTTAACACCCCACCGACCCATTAGAATTTTTAACTTCTTCTTGCCCCTCTTCGTCCTCAATCCCCATTTTTCATACAGTCGTCCTTTTTCTGCCAAATATAGTTCTTCGTGTTTTTTTCTGCTCTGGTATTGTGTATTCACTTTTTTCATCGAAGATCGTCTGTTTTATTTTCGTTAGACTTCCCAGGAGGGTTAGTAATATTTTCTCCAAGACAGAGAGTGTTTCATAGTATGCTTGATTAGTTGAGAGTTCCATGAATGACTATGATTCTTGGCTATGGTTCTTGAAAGCAGTTTTCAAGTTTGCTAGACGCCTATGTGCTGGTAGCATTAATGTGTTGGTGTGCTTCCCTAAGGATCTTTTCCTTGTTTAATGTTGATAACGTCTGTCCCCTTCGGTTATTTTCCATCTTCGGTCTTCTTTCACCTTTCCGGAATTTCATAACTTTGGAGTGGAATTCCAGAAGCCATTTTCTGACCATTCGTGTAGTCTGTCAGAGTCGTCTACTAGTCGTTCAGTATCTACACATGTTTTAATTTACTCCATTAATTTTATAACGTATTCGAAAGAAAGGACCTTATTTCTTCTGGCACGTTGTTTATGTTTTTAGGAAGAGAATTGGTTCCAGCAGTGATCCATGCTGGACACTACTCAATCACGTTTGCCTATCCTGATGTGCAATCCCTTATCATCACACTCTGTCCCTTCCCAAAAAGAGATCTTTGAGTTAAAAACTTTTTCGATTATCCCAAGCTTCATGTCCATTTTCTAGAACAGTCTTTGGTATGGTACAGTATCGAAAGCTTTTCACAGTCCAAGAATATGCAATCCATGTACCCTTTCTTGCCCTATTTATTCTACCCTATCGCAGAACATGAGTGGATTCATTAAATCCATGCCTGAGGTCTCAAATAAATCCTATATTCACCGGGTGCTTCACCATATTCCTTTGGATTATCTTCATTAATGTAATCAAGTCAAGGTTGCTGCACAACGTTTCTGTTCCCATGTTTGAATATTGGTCTTATATTCACTGTTTTTCACGTGGTAGTTCTCAAGGTTCCATTGTACTGTTTAAGCTTTTTCTAGTCGTTCTTATAATACTTTCATGCCTGATGAATGAGACTCTTGTGCATCACTTAGGTATCTTTATTGTGGATATGTTTCGTTAGCCAGTGGTCTCATCTGTCCAATAAAGAGAAGAATAGTGGAAAATGCGAAGGAGATTGAGGTAGTCAGTCTCTCAGCATTGAGAGAATGTGTTCAGTCTATTAACCATGATGGATGTACATGATATGATGTACTTTTAACAACACTGACAGACTGATTACATAGTCTTAACGCTGAGGGACTGATTATATCAGTCTCCTCATATTTCACCGTTCTTCTCTGCAATGGACTGATGAAGCCACTGGCTGGGAAAAAGTTTCCACAATAAATATTCCCAAGTGTTACACAGGTGTCTCATTTATCAACTTGTCAGTTCTCTAAACCATTTATATAATAATATTTTCACCCTTGCTTTCAAAACAAGCGGAGAGTCATAATAATGGCTGAATGATTTATACCTAGTTGGACGAATCTTGTTGTAGCTAGCTGGCGCAGTGGCTTGCGCGTCGGTCTGGAGTTTTATGACTCTCTGATCGCGGGTTCTATCCCCATCCGTGGTATGCTTTATTTATGAATACTTTTAGATCCAGTTGGTCTGTAAGTTATAGCACTCACCACGCGTTCAAACCTCACCCATTCAAGGAGTTTTCATTTATTATGTTGAGGCGACGATGTATCTTAGTATCTATGGGACTGCACCAGAATCTATATATGAGAAAGTATACTTTTCTGTTCAACTCTTACCTGGAGGGTGTTCCTGGATGGTATTCCGGGGGTCAACGCCCCCGCGGCCCAGTTCATGATCAGATTTTTAATGTAATTTTCAACAGGCTCTCTCATTTATTTACCGTAATTTCCGGCATATAAGGCGCACGAGCATTATGAATAGTACAACATTTTTACTAAATAATTGCATGTCCATTTACAGTAACCCAAAACCTTCCCTTGACACTGACCTTAAGCATATAAGGCGCAGGGTAATTTTCCAGGACTTTTCTTAGGAAAAATTGTGCGCCTTATATGCCGGAAAATTCTGTTATTCCATTAGTCTTTTTTTTTTTACAGTCATCTTCCTTCTGATTTCTGTACGTCGTAGTTTGTGTTCTGATTCCCTACAAGCGTGCGTATGCATCCCCTGTATAGTTGAAGTCACCAGTGTGGTGTTACCAGCCTCTCGGTGATCATAATATACGGTATTATTATTATTATAATCAAGGGGAAGCGCTAAACCCTGAAGATTATACAGCGCCTTGGGGGGGGGGGGAGGTGGAAGGCATTCAGGCTTAATTCGGGGAACTGGAGCACAGATCCAATTTCCTAAATCAAGAGCCCCTCACCAACATCAAGGAACCTTCCTTGAGGGGATAATATACGGTAGCATATGAATAGCCACACAAATATATCACAAGGTAACCAAAGGCAGTGAAGTTAGGTGAAGGCGAAAATACAAGTTTCTGACTGAATGTGACAGTTTGGTCTGATGTATCCTAGTCTCTCTCATGTTTACCAGGAATGACAATCAAGAAATTTACATTCCTGTTCAGTTCTGACTTCAGTATCATTTTCAATAAGGTCTCTTGCTAATTTATTAAATTTTATTACTTGATCCTTTACAGTCATCTTGCTAATGTTGTGACTAGATAGGAGTTCCGGTTCTGATTTGGCTTTTGTTATTGTATGATTCTAAGAATGTCGCTCTTCTTACCTGGGCATATTCGTTAACAGCAACGAATGTCTTTCTTTGTTCTCTGATATTTTAAGCTTTCTGTTTGTTCTTCGATCGTCTTGCATCTTTTGATGCTTTTCGATATGCCTTTCTAGATCTACGTGAAGAATAGGCTTTTTCAATTGATTTATTCCAATTTCAGATGTGAATTTCTCCTCTGCCTATCAGTATTTTATCGTATGTACTTACCTATATGTGGTTGTAGGTGTGTGTTTATGTGTGTGTACGCTTGTACTCACCTCACCTAGATGTGATTGCTCCTGGCCCCGCCTCTTCACTGGTCGCCACTAGGTCACTCTTCCTGCTCCACGAGCTTAATCATACCTCTTCTTAAAGCTATGTATGGCTCCTGCCTTCACTACATCACTTCCCTGAGCTATTCTATATCTTGACAACTCTGTAACTGAAGAAATACTTCCGAACATCCCTGTGATTCATCTGAGTCTTCAACTTCCAACTGTGACCCCTTGTTTCTGTGTACTATCTCTGGAACATCCTGTCTCTGTCCATCTTGTCGATTCCTCTCAGTATTTCATATGCTGTTATCATATCCCCCCTATCTCTCCTCTCCTCCAGTGTCGTCAGGTCAGTTTCTCTTAACCTCTCCTAGTAGGACATACCCCTTAGCTCCGGGACTAGTCTTGTTGCAAACGTCTGCACTTTCTCATGCTTCCTTACGTGCTTGGATAGGTGTGGGTTCCAAAGTGGTGCTCTATACTCCAATATAGGCCTAACGTACAAGGTGTAGTGGGTTCTGAACGATTCCTTATTAAGATGTCGGAATGCTGTTCTTAGGTTTGCTAGGCGCCCGTATGATGCAGCAGTTATTTGGTTGATGTTCGCCTCAGGAGATGTGCCCGGTGTTATGCTCACCCTAAGATCCTTTTCCTTGAATGAGGCTTGTAGTCTTTGGTGCCCTAGATTGTACTCTGTCTGCGGTTTTTTTTTTCCTTCCCCAATCTTCTACTTTGCACATCGTGGGGTTGAACTCCAGGAGCCACTTGCTGCAGCCTGTCCAGATTTGTAGTTCTCCATAGTACTCGTCCGATTGAATTCTTCTCATCAACTTCTCATCTGCGAACAGGGACACTTTTGAGTCTATTACTTCCGTCATGTTAACAAATACCAGAAACAGCACTAGTCCTAGGATTGACCCCTGTGGAACCCCGTTCGTCACAGGTGCTCACTCTGACACCTTGCCACTTTCCATGACTGGCTGTTGTCTTCCTGACAGGTATTCCCTGATCCATTGCAGTGCCTTCCCTGTTATCCCTGCCTGGTCCTCCAGATTTTGCACTAATCTCTTGTGTGGAACTGTGCCAAACGCCTTCTTACAGTCCAAGAAAATGCAATCTACCCACCCATCTCTCTCTTCCATTGCTGCTGTCACCCTGTCACAGAGCTCCAGTAGGTTTCTGACACAGGATTTCCCGCCCCTGAAACCGTACTGGCTGTCGCTGATAAGCTCATTCCTTTCTAGGTGCTACATCACTCTTCTGATAATCTTCCCCTTGACTTTGCATACTATACATGCCAGTGACACTAATCTGAAGTTTAATGCTTCGTGTCTGTCTCTTTTTTAAAAGCTGGGACTAAATTTGATGTCTTCCATACCTCAGGTAGTCGCCCTGTTTCGATAGATGTGTTGAAGATTGATTGTTGTTAGGGGTACACATAACGCCTCTGCTCCCTTTCTCAGGACATATGGAGAGATGTTATCCGGCCGCATCGCCTTTGAGGTATCTAGCTCGCTCTTCACTTCTTTCTCGGTTGTATGTATTGTGTCCAACACATGACGGTTTACCCCACCTCTCCGTCTTTCTGGAGTCCCTTCTGTCTCCTCTGTGAGCACTTCTTTGAATCTCATGATGAGCTTCTCACATACTTCTCGGTTGTTTCTCGTGATCTCCCCTCATTCCTTCCTCAGCCTGATTACCTGGTCCTTGAGTGTTGTTTTCCTCTTGATGTGGCTGTACAACAGTGGTCACAGTGGTGTCTATGCTAACCTTCCTAGTTGGATGAATCTTATTGAAGCTAGCTGGCCCAGTGGCTAATGCGATTGTCTGGAGTTTTGACTCTCTGACCGCGGGTTCAAACCCCACCCGTGGTATGGTTTGTGCAATGTCATTTTTGTATTGTCATCGGGCCTCCCTTCTTTCCTGTGCATATTCATTTCTGGCTCTACGACTGCTCTCCTTATTCTCCTGGGCCCTTCTCTACTTCTTCCATTCTCTTGCACTTGGTTTTGGCCTCTCTACACCTTTGAGTGAACCATGGGCTCATCCTTGTTTTCTCGTTATCCCTGTTACCCTTGGGTACAAACCTCTCCTCAGCTTCCTTGTATATTGTTACCACATATTCCATCATCTTCATTACTGACTTCTCTGCCAGTTCTCTGTCCCACTTAACCCTGTGCAGAAAATTCTTCATGCCTTTGTAGTCCCCTCTCATGTAGTTAGTCTTCATTCGTCCGGCCCTTCCTGCTTCCCTCTCCACTTGTAACTCTACTAAGTATTCGAAGCTCAGAACCACATGATCACTGGCCCCGAGGAGTCTTTCAGATGTGATGTCCTCATTATTTGCACTATTCAAGATGAATACTAGGTCCAGTCTTGCTGGTTCATCCTCTCCTCTCTCTCTGGTAGTGTCTCTTACGTGTTGGTACATGAGGTTTTCCAGTACCACCTCCATCATATTAGCTCTCTATGTTTCTGGGCTCCCCATATAGATCCAGTTTCTCCCAGTCGATTTCCTTGTACTTGAAGTCACTCATAATCAGCAGCTTTGCCCTACTCGCATGAGCCCTTCTGGCCACTTCAGCCAGTGTGTCAACCATCGCTCTATTACTCTCATCATACTCTTGCCTTGGACTCTTGCTGTTCTGTGGTGGGTTATACATCACAGCAATTACCACCTTGGAACCTCCGGACTGAAATGTTCCTATTATGTAGTCTCTTGCTTCTCCTGTCTTCTCTCTCCAGCTCATCAAACTCCCATCGTTTTTTGATGAGCACTGCCACTACTCCACCCCCTTTGTCCTCTCTGTCTTTCCTCAGAATCTGATATCCCGTTGGAAAGATGGCATCTGTTATCATTCCTGTGAGTTTGGTTTCTGTGACAGTTATGATGTCTGGTGATGCCTCTTTGACTCTTTCGTGCCACTCCTCCCACTCATTTGTTATTTCGTCAGCGTTGGTGTACCATACCTTCAGTTTCCTCTCCAACACTGTGTTCTGGGGGGCCTGCGAGGGTGTGGGCGAAATGTTGTCAATAAAGGATCACATTATACTGCTTCAGTGTTTATTTTTTCCATTGTGTTGGTATTCTATACCATTTATTTGCACAGGTTGGATATATACATGAGTGGGTGTGGGTGGGTGTGAATTGGACATGACTAGCTTGTGCTAATAGGTCTGATGCCGTGCTCCTTCCTTAAGTGGATGTGGTCTGAAGCGACTAGGTGGGTCATTAGTTTAAGCCTGGAAGTGACTTGGACCTGCCTTCCATGGGCCAGTAGCCCTGCTGCAGTGTTCCTTCTTTCTCATGTCCTTATTAGGGATCTGAAAATATCACAGAACACCAGTAAAAGATTAGATTAATTCTTCTTCTTCTTAAGAAAAGTGCTAAAGGAGTAGGGGTCATACAGAGTCTGGGGAAATGGAAACAATCAGCTTCACTAAAAAGAAGAGGAAGACAAGTCCAATTTCATTAATCAAGGGCCCCTCATCAGCATCAAGGAACATTCTTTGAGCGGAATGCAAGTTTAGAAATGGAAAATCCTGCCTAAAGAGCCCACTGGAATTCTTCTGAGGAATAACAGTCCAATTAGTTTCTGGTTTGACATGGTATAAACTGTAAAAGATTAATTTCTGTGTTAACGAACTCTGTAAACCAAATCGACCTTACCATACCACTGGCGGGGATAGAACCCTCGATCAGAGAGTCTCAAAACTCTCTGATTGCGGGTTCTATCCCCGCCCGTGGTATGGTTTGTTTGCAATCGTGTCATTGCGATTTCGTGAGTCAAATCGACCTTACCGACCTGGCTGAAGGACTGATTACCTCGTAGCCTGTATATAGCTCTACAGTTTTCCCATTATATCCTTGAATTGGTATGGATAAAGCCACTGGATATCTACACATGAAGAGACCCAAATGTTGCACATGTGTCTAATTCAACATCTTGTCGGTATTGTTTACCATTCATCAATAATAATTTTTATTACAAAACTCCACATATTTTCATACAACAGAAGATCCAACTCGATATGCAGCATCTAAATGAGTGTGCTTAATTCCTGAAGGGCACAATGTTATTGTATAAAGTGATTAGTACTGATCCTGGTGGTCATCAGATTTGAACATCAAGTGCTAATGCAAAGCATGGAAACGACAGACGGGGATAATGGAATAATGGAATCCCAACAGAAACATTGACTCTTGTCGTGGACAGATTGTGGTGATTGTAATAGTGCCATTCGTTAAGTAACATACAAAATATCGTGCAAGCGAACAATAAAAATATATGCCTTGAAGAAAACAAGTAGAGACAATGAAAATACAACTCGTCTCCTCAAATTTCTTCTTGAAAGAAGAAATCATTTTGTGCAAATACAAATCTACGCAACATCACCACAGCATAAGAAGCGGGATGTAAAATCCTCGAACGAATAGGTGGAAATTAAACTTGTGGACTATACGTTCAAGAAAAGCAGCATGTTTTCACAATATAGGCACTGTGGTACACAATATGGGCACTGTGGTTCACAATATGGGCACTGTGGTTCACAATATGGGCACTGTGGTTCACAATATGGGCACTGTGGTTTCCACTAGAACCAGTGATGAATCCATCAGCGTTGATCTACAGTTTGGTGACAGCAGCTTTCCAGGCCACAGACATTAGAGTAAATATATTCAAATATGATCTGTGCGGCCACTCTTCAGCTTTATTTGAGTCATGGGGATTTCTTCGAGAGAATAAGAAGTCAATACTGACTGTTTGGACAGGTGGTAAGCGGCGCTTACCATTCGAGGGAGAAAAAAAGTACGTACTTGATGGTGCTTCTCTACTCCTGCAGTTGCCATGGCCATTTGATGCTACATTTTAAGATGTACGTTAACTATGTTATTAGAAAATAAAAATATCATATAATTGTTTTTGATGGATAATAAACCAGCACATTAATGATGGATTAAACACTTCTCCGAACAAGACATACTACTGGTCTCTAAGTGAACTTTTTGAAAGTGATGAAAATCAAAATGAATAAAGAACACGTAATGCTCAGCAATACCACAGAGGTTCTGTATCATGCTTCGTGAGAATCTGCAAGGAACTGGATGCAAGATTGTTCTTGAAGATGATGCTAATTTGTTAATTGTCTAAACGTTCCTTTTGAGCTCACTGTGAACGGAACCAACGATGCCCTGTATCGAGCAGTTCCAGCAGCAGGTTAAGGAGTTGGAGGAAGCCATGCGAGAGATATGGCGACTGACTGAGAAAAGCAAAAGCATTTGTAGACCAGAACGAGAGTGGGTAAGAAATGAAACTCGCATGAGTTAGAGGGGCATTGGAAAGTAGATTTGCATTATAGGGGGTTGCAATTAACTGAAAAAAAAAGTTAGAGAGTAGGCTGTGAAAAATACCTAATGAGGTGGCGCAAAAGGCTGTGACTTTATCCCATTAAGGCACAGTTCGCTTAGTACAAGTCAGTAAGCCTGAAACACACACATACTCAGGCACACAGATAATGCACCACTATCCGGGAACGCAGCCTCAGATTATCACACAAATACAAGCACTGAAATTCACACCGGGAGAGCTTACTCACGCACTGTTGACAAAATCTCCTCGCTGGCACTAATACCTATGCTTATATTGTAGAGTTTGAGGGGAATAATGTACGGTCATTAGCACTTATACGGCGCTCCGGCACTCACGGAAGAGTGTGTGTTTGATTTTATATACACTCTTGTTTATATTCTTGCATAAGTACTTCCTTACCTCAGTCCTTGTTTGCCAATCACCTACATTACATTCTGGCACACATACCTGTTTACTTATCATCACGACGCACTACTTGTCCATCCACTCAGTGTCTCATATTTTTTTAACCGAATCCTCGGACAGTGCTTCTCGTTTCATTTTTTTTTTTTTGTTGCAGTTTGTTAAACTTAACGTCTATTACGAGACCAGCTAAAACTGATGAATTATTAAAGAGTGGGCTTGCATCAGGCTATTGGTTGCAGTTTGTATGTCCAAACATAAAGTGACCTATGGAAAGCATTTTTAATATCGTATATCAAAATCAAACTGTTCGATATTTTGAAATATATTTGTTACCTTCCAAGTGAAGTGTTAAGTTGTAGCTAAACACCAAGACAACTTTGCAAATATTAATACCTCACTATCATTGTGAGGACTCTAATCAACACGTAATTTCACTAGTTCTGCCTTCAAACTTACCACCAAAATGCCATTTACACCGTCCACAATGAATTGCAAGCGCTGGACGTTTATTATAGTTGCAATCTACTCAACACCCGCTTACACACAGGACGCGCGAGGATTTAATGAAATATCCAGGTGATATTGTACCAGTTGTGAGTGAGTGTTTATTTGCATGTGGACTTAAATGTTCAATTAGGTAAACTCGATTATTCTCTCCGTTGTAGAGCGATGTTGCCATGAAACATGACTGGTGAAAGTGTCAGCTCTAATGCATTCCAACATTGTGATGAATCGACTGAGATATTCTGCTCATTGATTTCGTATTCTGATTCTCCAGTGGTATAACATACACTGCTATATACTGGGTAACAGGAAAGTGATGAAGTGTTATTGGGAATTGAGCATCTCGGGAATAAATAGAGTTTACTTAATTGAAATATACAAAAGTGTGACCTTCAAACCTTGGATCTTATGACAGCCTTGAAACTGGGCCGAATGTATCTGATCAACGGGTTGAATCGCTTGAAATATTCAGATCAGTACATTTAACATACCGTGGAGCAATAATGTAGAATCTGGGCGGTGTTGACCCGACATCATGGTATGAGATGACCGTGTAACTTTACTCTGATGAAGAAGTTTCAAGTAATCCTACATAAGTTAAAGCGTGATACAATGTATAAATCTTTGTATTTGTTAGGTAAACCAAAGAGAAATACATAACTTTGTCGTTATCAGCCTTTTCAAAATCTATTGGGTGGTTAAAAATCTCTCATATGAATAAACAGAGCATTAGATTTTTTTCCAGTTCTAATGGGATTCTATGTTTTTGCAATCCCAGTTCAAGACACTTTTCAATTTGACCATAATAAACATTATGGCATTTTTTTAGGTAATCTCATAGAAACAGCCTTTTATTTTTTAGGGGGTAAGGGGGCGTTGGACGAAATTTGTTGTCAAATATATTTTTGCTGAATTAAAATATTTAAATACAACATTGATTCTCAAGGAAAGTTAGAACCACCACGTTCTTATTGTCTTTTTTTTTTTTTTGAACTGCAAAATGTTTTCTCGCAATCTGAAAAAAAATGCGATGTTATAGATCGAATGCTGTTTCAAAAATCTTCAATATTTCTTCATGTATTCACTCCGGGTTATAAATGCTCAGAGCTCTCAAAAACATACGTGATAATATAGAACATTTAGCCTTGTCATAATGGGGAGGTTTTAGAATTCTTAAGAACAGTTATTTATTAGTTTTCTCTATATTTAGAATTTTTGGTTACCCTTCATAAATTAAACATCTAAACAAGACATTGAGTTATTTAGTTTATTTCTATATTCTTGGCATTAAGCATTGAATATAGTCCAAATATCTATATCATTTGACTTTATGAAGAAGATTTCTTCTGTGTAGTCTTGTTTAAAAAAATACATATACAGAATGCTAATGACTGGCGAGTGGGGATTTCCCATTGCCATACCAAACTTCTGAGTGTAAAACTCACCTGGTGTGGCCAGCTATTACACCCATCACACCAAGTATGGCCAGCTACTACAATCATCACACCAGGTGTGGCCGGATACTACACCCATCACACCTGGTGTGGTAAGCTACTACACCCATTGTTGAGAAATGAGTATACCAGCTAAGCTTATACATTTTGTATAGGGAAAACTTAACTTAGAAAGACAGCTCATCGCCTGCACAGCCGCCCCTGCAGACGAGGTCTTGAGAAGCTGTCGAAGTCATTCCTCAACGGGCTGAAATGAGTTATAATTTGTAAACAATAAATTACCCCTAGGGGGTGTTATGTCAGCATATTTCATTCACTGATGGCTGACAAACTTACTTGTTTGGACTCAAAAGTCCGCACCTAACTGCCGACTATGGGTTGATTACAAACTCCTTGCGACTCAAGAACTGCGCAGTCCCCCGTACTACAAGAAATTCGTAACCTACCTTGCTCTTGTAGCGTGAGCTATGGTGTTCTTCACACCTTCGACAGATATCGGTGACTTGATAGAAGCTGAAGTGTCCTTGGATGTCCACGTCTTCCATAGTCTAGGAATACGCACACTGGTACACTATGTTCCACAAGATTTGTCTTTATTGTTCACAATCTTATCACTAAAGAAGCTGATCACACTTCTCTTAAGTGTTTATTGTGTTTTGTGAGACACTTTGTTCACACTAACGCACAGATCGTTCTTTGTTGGTTATCCTGGTGTCAGTGTCACTCTCAGTAGAGTCAAAAGTAATCTGAAGACGCCACAGCACCCCACGCCATTACTGCCCCAGCACAAAAAAAAAGCTGACCTAGTACTTTTGTTTCCTTGCCACTTTCTCCATGAAGCAAAGCAGAATGCTTGATTCTTGCTGTCTTAAGCATAGACAACAATATACACTATCTTTACCATGGTAATAAAGTGGGAGCAGGATTTTCCTTAATTGTCCTGCTAAGGTAAGAGATGGACTCTCTCTTATTAAACTACACTTTGCAACACTGGACCGCACGGAGCGGCGGTCACTTGACCACACGTTGCATACTGGTACTGCATCTGGGATCAATTACTCGTTGTAGCAGTAAACAAGATATTTGCCCCTTCTGAGAGGGCTGGGCCCCACAGGGCTGAAAGGGGCTGAAGGGGCTGAAGGGGGCTGAAGGGGGCTGAAGGGGGCTGAAGGGGGCTGAAGGGGGCTGAAGGGGGCTGATACCCCCTCCTGGAGAAAATTTCTCCACATCCATCACACCAGGTGTGGCCAGCTACTACACCCATCACACCTGGTGTGGCAAGCTACTACATCCATCACACCTGGTGTGGCTAGCTACTACACCCGTCACACCTGGTGTGGCCAGTTACTACATCCATCACACTAGATGTGGCCAGCTACTACACCCATCACACCAGGTGTAGCCAGCTACTACACCCATCACACCAGGTGTAGCCAGCTACTACAACCATCACACCAGGTGTAGCCAGCTACTACACCCATCACACCAGGTGTAGCCAGCTACTACAACCATCACACCAGGTGTAGCCAGCTACTACACCCATCACACCAGGTGTAGCCAGCTACTACAACCATCACACCAGGTGTAGCCAGCTACTACAACCATCACACCAGGTGTAGCCAGCTACTACAACCATCACACCAGGTGTAGCCAGCTACTACACCCATCACACTTGGTGTGTTCCACCTGACACTAATGCAACTCTGAAAACATATGTTCCAAATTAACTTTAAGTGAAGGCGTCTCACCTAATAAGATTTAGGAAACCATTTTTTCTAGGAAGGCTTGATAATAATTACCTTTATTCAATTATCTATGAAAATTTGATAAGTAATTACAATGATTACTTCTGATTGCAGTCTCTCGGTTAATTAATGACTGCATAATAATATTTACGAAAAATTACTTATTCTAGCTTCATTATTATTATTTTTAGATGTTACTATAAGATTTATTTACACAAATGTATCGATGCCTAACGAACCACGTAAATGCATTCCTTTTAAATTACATTTTTCATTAGATGCAAACGGAAGTAGAAATTAGTAAGCATTCATTAGTAATGAGAGGTGATCATTTAGAATAAGAAACTGACGGCATCTTGCCATTATGAATGACGGATGGTAAATAACGTATGTAATATATTTATGACATTTAAAAGTCATCATAACCAAGAACGACGAGGAAGAATCTTACTAAACAGTCTATGGAAGGGAAATAATTTTTTTGGGTGTATATTACGTTGACCACAATACATAACTGTTAGGTCGACAATTTAACAACTCTCCCGAGGGTGTGGGGAAGCGTGGGCAGCCAGGTCAGCAACTGGCGTGACATCCTTGGACAAATATCACAGCGGATTTACTAAGCTTAGTCAATAACACGTGTTGAGCTTCCCGTGTCATCGTCGCTGGAGCCACTCGTAATCTAGTGAGAATATATTATATTCTCGTGCCAAAAGCGTGAAGAGGTAATTCCCGAAGCGATGTTTATGAGGTGGGAAGAGAGCCAAGTAAATCAAGGGCCCTTTGATCTTTCCATTTATTGCACTTAATACTGATGAGTGGATTTACACATTAGGTTAATAACCACTGAATTAATAACCCTTGAATTAATTACTGATGACAGTCATTTAGCAGGTGTCTTTAAGGTGATATTTTATCAAGGGTTAAGCCCATAATTGTTTATTAGTTATGGGATTCTTCAGAAGTGAATATTCGAAAATATATTCCTAAATTAATTAAATGGTGTAAAATGTGTTATCGTGGAAGGTTCTAAACATCTGACTGATTAACATAAGCTGTGAAGAGCAAATTGAAACTCAGCATTACAGTTACGGGTAGAACTTTCCTTAGTCAGAAATACAATTGTAATGAAGTTTATTTGATATTTATATATATATATATATATATATATATATATGTATATATATATATATATATATATATATATATATATATATATATATATATATATATATATATATATATATATATATATATATATATATATATATATATATATATATACAGAAATTTCACAGGAACTTAGCGAAAACAAGAGATATAGTAGTCTTGTCTTGAAACTTACCTGATCAATCCAGGTGTCATATATGATAAATTTACACCTGAAATCACATTATGAGTATTTTTTGTATATAATAAATAATATTCCTCAGGTAGCGTTGAGGGTAACTAGGAATACATTGTGCTCTATTTCATATAAGCATGATAACATCGTAAATAAATTTTGGGGAACATGTCCACCAATCAATCAGCAACAAGTAGAGACTGAATGGTGAATAAAGTTGTATTACATTCACTTGTTTTTATGGCTACGTTTAGTAAACAAAATAACGTCCATAGGTGTGATCTCCATAAAAGCAGACCGTGATCTATCTTGGTCATGTATTGTTTTCCCATCTGATCGTCAGCTGATGTAGAAGGGATAAGTTAGTATAGTATCCTCAGGAGGGGATATCATTAAGGTGTTGCTTGTATTTTTTCTTCCTATTCCATCGGTTGAGAGAACTCACGTTTAGAGCCAACTTTAAGTTCAGAAAATGGCCAGAAATGCATATGGAAAGCAGCAGTGATCAGGAGTGATATAACTAACAAGAGACTTAGTCTTGTAACACTGGTTGATCATATAATAAACAAAGTCGCCATCACTTCTCAACAAAAGTCTCCTGTTAACTACATCACTCCTCAGTGATGTTTCCCACATACGCTGCCGCCCATTTTCAGTGCCTGAAGTTGCTTCTAAGGATTATCTCTGGCAGATGATGCACTCTTTGTTGTTCAGTGATGCTTCAGGCTATGTTACAAGCTTCGCAGACTTCTCTGCCATTTTATTGGTACAACACTTTACAGGCTCACCAGAAAGATTAAAAAAAAATGTGTTAGCCTGGAGTTTACCTGGAGAGAGTTCCGGGGGGCAACGCCCCCGCGGCTCGGTCTGTGACCAGGCTGTGTGAATAGAAATTGGTCACATGAATAAGTAATTTTGAAAACATGGTAATTTGCAATTCTTACTTCCTATTACAAGGAATCAAGGGAGAGGGGGTTAAAAGGAGGTAAATATGGATTGTGTCAACTATAAAGCATCTTCCGCATAGATATAAAATATATTTTGATATTTTTTTTTACCTAAGTATAAATGGAATAAAAATGTAATAATTTCACTGTACAGAGGTCAGCAAAAAAAAAAAAACATTTTAAGTGGTCAAATATGTTTCTACGTTCATAAGTAAGATATTGCCAGTACCGCTAAATACGATAGCCTCCCCCTTCCCCCCCAAAAAAATCTGTTTCGACCATGAGAAGAGATGCCATTGCCTCACTGCCAGGTTAGATGTCGTCTACCATGATTATACTCATCCCTCACATGACTCACTACGTGAAACTAAAGAGTGAGTGAACATTTCACGTACACGGGAACCGCCACATCTGACTGGCTTCAAATTTTCGACGCTAATGCATTCTAACAATTAAAGATTCATGCAGCTATACTCATTTTTATCCACCAAAAAGGGTGATTTTTGGTTTGTATGCGACATTGGTATATACAGTTTAGAAGAAAATTAGCCTCGTTATCGGAAGGTGTAGATGTCAATTTGCCGATTTTATTCTTTAAATAGTGTAGCATCTTTTCCTATAAAATAATTTAAGAATGCTTCTTTTCAAGGCATCTTATGAAAAGATGATTCCCAATGAGATGAAACAATATAGGTGTAAACTTCATAGTTTAAAAACATAGTTTAAACATTGGGAATTATTGAGTTTTGTGAGATGATCGGAGGAGTGCTTCCTCTGGTCGGATTCCAAATTCAACCACTGGTGGGTTTTGTTCTTGGGTCATATCAATTCTGTTAAACATATTGTGATAATGCTATCTGGGGAATAAGTGGAAAACACTTCTTGAGATCGTCTTCAAACTTTCAAAATTGGTGTAAATGGTGACGCTGCCATTTTTCTTATTTTTATTGGAAAAATTGATATTTGCTTCTAAGTAATAACTTGTGGAAGGTTTTTCTGATCGGCTTCAAACCTTCAATGCTAATTAATCATCTTGAAATGGAATATAATTCCGACATGTTGATGAGTAAACATGCGTAACTGACCACAATTAAACAGTCTCTCAAGTCTGAGAGACTGATTACTTCTCCACTTTTACTCTCTGTATTCGACCGACGAAACCTGCTACGGATGAGCAACTTTTCACCAATAAAGAAAGTCTTACTCGTCAACACTGATGCAGATTAACGAAGAGAAAAAAATAGTGAATTCCAAGTGCTTTCTTGATTTCTCACATTATCAAAAACTGTTCTTGATAATGTGAGAAATCATTAAAGCGCTAGGAATTTCACTATTCTGCACAATGGTTATTCTGCATATTGTGATATCACCTGTTTACTGTGCCCTTATTGCAACAACACTGACGTATCGTACTTTTAGAAAGGCCCTGACTGTTATTTCTCTAAATAGGCACTATTTTTTTCAGTGTTGCGGCAATTAAAAACTGGCCAGTGACAACCAGTTGCACAGTCCCACAGCTCAGTACACAGTGCAAAATGGCAAGCGACATATTAGATTAAACAATCAAATTCTCTTTCAGAAGTATCGGTCGAGAATAAGATCCTTTTTATTGTCGTCCATGCATCTATAAGCGCCTGTTTTTATCTCGTTCATTGTAAAGGAAGCAACATACTTGACAGACATTAACAGCGCATATTGGGTCCATAACCAAATAAAAAACGCCAGGATCAAAACAAACGACAATCATCAGAATGAAAATTAGTTTTCCTAAGGGAAATCTCCCCATTTTCCAATGGCTATTTCCTTGTCAACTACTTTATTACCACCTTTCCATTCCCTTTTCTCTATATGTTTTCCTCTCACTCCCGTATCTCTCCCAAATTTAATTATTCCCTTGACGACGAATAGGCTAAAGTTGAGTTGACAAGAAAATGCAAGCTAACATTGTGTCCCGTTATAAACACAAATTTTCCATAGTAATACGTGCGTGATATAGGCTTTGAAAAATGCTTTAATTATATTCTGCAAATTTATGTATGGAAACGACAATTAATAATTCATAAAATGTAGTAATTATGGTAAACTCTCGCTTCATAGCCTAAGTTCATCAATGCACAGCATGTCATGCCAAAACACTGGATTACTACAGACTGCTCTAACTTATCCTGTTCCTGTTATCCCTGTTCCTATTATCCTTGTTCTATTATCCGTTTTCACTAATTAAATCACTGGATACTGATACCTGGTGGATATCATTCAGTCGACCACCGACTTTCAGATTGACAACACATTTCATGATGTGATCACTTTTTTAAAGGTGAACCTTCACTGAGCAGGACATCCTGAGACTCACACCCACGCCAGGAGAAAATCATCCCGTTCTCTTGACAGGAAAATCCCCTCAAGGAAGGTTCCTTGATGTTGGTGAGGGGCTCTTGATTTAGGGAATTGGATCTGTGCTCTAGTTCCCTGAATTAAGCCTGAATGCCTTCCACATCCCGCCACAGGCGCTGTATAATCCTCCGGGTTTAGCGCTTCCCCCTTGATTATAATAATAATAATAATAATTGACAGGAAAATGTTCCCCACCTCAGACTCACACTGTACGTCTTCATTCTGGACACAGCATATCAACACACTAGCAGGAGCTTCACTCACTTCTGTTCTAGGGAAGTAATCAGGCAATGTGCGATCTAATGGGGCTTCAAAAAGTGCTGACTGCCGGAGCTTAAATCATTATCAATGCAAATTTTAACATAAATAACTATTTATTTAACATAAATATTCTCTGATCATACTGTTAGTCATACAAAAATTTAATATTTTTTATGCATTAGTTTGGGAATATATTGAACGTACTGCTGCCTATGCTAAAATTTATTTTATAACATATGCAGAATATATATGCACAGAGAGAAACACACATCGCGGTATATACATCCTTGGTAATCAGTTGGTAGTTATTATGGAACACAAATGTTTTTATAAAAGATTTGTATAAAAATGTACAAATAATTGTAACTTATTTGAAAAGAGCAAATGTTTTTGACATGTAATTAAATGTACGTGCGAAAAATATATATTTTAGCAACACATATTTATGAGGTGGTTAATTGAAATAAATCTCGCAGCTTGCCTATTATCACCAGTCTGCGATAAACTTGTGTAATACTTTAGCCCTTCCAAGTTTAGAGCTTGATCAAGTTTAGAACTTGGCCAGGTTTAGAACATGATAAAGTTTAGAACTCTGCCAAATTTATAATTTGTCCAAGCTTAAATAAAAGCCATTCTTATAAGTTGGCCAAACTTACAACTTGGTTAAGCATATTCCTGTAGGAACCTTTAAACATAGCCGAGCTAAAGCTCGGCTATGTTTAATGGTCAATCTCTGTTTATTGGTCAGTCTCATATTCAGTCAAACTGGTAACATGACCAGGCTTGTCTCAGCTATGTTTGTTATTTCAATAAACGAAAAATTAAAAGCTTATAACTCTATGGAGGGTATAAGCTGGTAAACTCCATAATACTATATTATATTCAGGTTTATATTTCGGTGAATCTTATAGCTTGACTTTGCTTATAACTCGGTCAAGCTCATGCCTAAGATAAGGTTGTAGATCGTTCTGGTCTACATCAGAGCAAAGTTTACAACCCTACCAAGTTTGTGAGGACGATGATGCTTTCAGAAATTTATTTCATGTAGAACAAATCTCTGTATTATGAATAGTTAGTTGAGTGAATGTAATGATTATGACACCTGAGCAACGCCTGTGTGTATATACTGAGAGATATTTCATCAGCACAGTCGGTTTTAGTATTATACAGAGGCATAGGGACGCTGAATTTCATATTGGTGCCAGTTTAGAGAAGTGGAATTTGACAATGTGGTTACATTTAGGCAAGACCGACTGGTGCGTGTAGATCATGTCCCTGTGTCGGCGAGGTCTACATATGATCATGATCTCAAATGCTACACATCTCCATTGCTATGTCTCTGATCCACTGATGGGGATGCTGTTCTACCACTAGTGGGTCGCTCCTACATGTGAGCTTGTCTACTGTTGTTGCATCTTACTACTTCTGTCAATTCCAGTATAAAAATCTTCATGCCTCTATGTTAGATTCATAAATCCTGCGGTGCAGGCGATACTTTTCTCACTGAAGATACCCAAGTGTTGTACATGTCTCATTATCATCAACTAATGCTTCGGGAAAGGTAATATATAATAACATTCAGTTCATTTTAATGGCATTAAGGAGCCATCTGGTATTGCTGATCATGCTGTGTTACTGACAATATTTGAAAATGACCAAAAGGTCACAACAAGACTATTACCTAAACTAAGAGGATTACACTGTGAGGAATATTAAAGGAAGTGAACATGAACATAGCAGAGAGAAATACTAGGAAAAATATGCTTTCAGCATACTAAAGTTCAAAAAAAAATGATAGGGCAGATGGAAACACTGAAATAGAAGGACCAGGATCAAGGGGATACAGGGTGGAAGCTGAAGGTACAGATGAGCCATGGGGATGTAAGGAAGTATTAGTTTAGCGTCAGGGTGGTTGAAAAGGGGAATGAACTGCAGGGAAACTTAACACACAACTTCAAGACATGAACTGATAGAGGCCTAAGACGCCAGAAATCAGTGATTCTGATAAATGAAGTTTAGCAGACGAGGACAGGAAGTTAGTTAAATATAACACGCACACACGTACACACACACACACACACGCACACTCGCATTCACACAGACACACACACACACGCACACACACACACGCGCACACTCACACACACACACACATACACACACACACACACACACACACACACACACACACACACACACACACACGCACACACTCACACACACACACACACACACACACACACACACACACACACACACACACACACACACACACACACACACACACACACACACACACACACACACACACACACACACACACACACACACACACACACACACACACACACACACACACACACACACACACACACACACACACACACAGCTAGATACCTCAAAGGCAATGGGGCCAGATAACATCTCCCCATGGGTATTGAGAGAGGGAGCAGAGGCGCTATGTGTACCCCTAACAACAATATTCAATACATCTATCGAAACAGGGAGATTGCCTGAGGCATGGAAGACAGCAAATGTAGTCCCAATCTTTAAAAAAGGAGACAGACATGAAGCATTAAACTACAGACCAGTGTCACTGACATGTATAGTATGCAAAATCATGGAGAAGATTATCAGGAGAAGAGTGGTGGAACACCTAGAAAGGAATGATCTCATCAACAGCAGCCAGCATGGTTTCAGGGACGGGAAATCCTGTGTCACAAACCTACTGGAGTTCTATGACATGGTGACAGCAGTAAGACAAGAGAGAGAGGGGTGGGTGGATTGCATTTTCTTGGACTGCAAGAAGGCGTTTGACACAGTTCCACACAAGAGATTGGTGCAAAAACTGGAGGACCAAGCAGGGATAACAGGGAAGGCACTACAATGGATCAGGGAATACTTGTCAGGAAGACAGCAGCGAGTCATGGTACGTGGCGAGGTGTCAGAGTGGGCACCTGTGACCAGCGGGGTCCCGCAGGGGTCAGTCCTAGGACCAGTGCTGTTTCTGGTATTTGTGAACGACATGACGGAAGGAATAGACTCTGAGGTGTCCCTGTTTGCAGATGACGTGAAGTTGATGAGAAGAATACACTCGATCGAAGACCAGGCAGAACTACAAAGGGATCTGGACAGGCTGCAGAACTGGTCTAGCAATTGGCTCCTGGAGTTCAATCCCACCAAGTGCAAAGTCATGAAGATTGGGGAAGGGCAAAGAAGGCCGCAGACGGAGTACAGTCTAGGGGGTCAGAGACTACAAACCTCACTCAAGGAAAAAGATCTTGGGGTGAGTATAACACCAGGCACATCTCCTGAAGCGCACATCAACCAAATAACTGCTGCAGCATATGGGCGCCTAGCAAACCTCAGAACAGCATTCCGACATCTTAATAAGGAATCGTTCAGGACCCTGTACACCGTATACGTTAGGCCCATATTGGAGTATGCGGCACCAGTTTGGAACCCACACCTAGCCAAGCACGTAAAGAAACTAGAGAAAGTGCAAAGGTTTGCAACAAGACTAGTCCCAGAGCTAAGAGGTATGTCCTACGAGGAGAGGTTAAGGGAAATCAACCTGACGACACTGGAGGACAGGAGAGATAGGGGGGACATGATAACGACATACAAAATACTGAGAGGAATTGACAAGGTGGACAAAAACAGGATGTTCCAGAGATTGGACACAGTAACAAGGGGACACAGTTGGAAGCTAAAGACACAGATGAATCACAGGGATGTTAGGAAGTATTTCTTCAGCCACAGAGTAGTCAGTAAGTGGAATAGTTTGGGA
The DNA here is from genome assembly GCF_038502225.1 of Cherax quadricarinatus. NCBI lineage: Eukaryota > Metazoa > Arthropoda > Malacostraca > Decapoda > Parastacidae > Cherax > Cherax quadricarinatus. The sequence continues at coordinate 2,167,225 of NC_091345.1, read as the reverse complement.
AGCGATGTAGTGGAGGCAGGATCCATACATAGCTTTAAGCAGAGGTACGATAAAGCTCACGGCTCAGGGAGAGTGACCTAGTAGCGATCAGTGAAGAGGCGGGGCCAGGAGCTCGGACTCGACCCCCGCAACCTCAACTAGGTGAGTACAACTAGGTGAGTACACACACACACACACACACACACACACACACGCACACAGGTAAGGGGTACGAGTTATGAAGGAGTACTGGAGTAAAATCTGACGACACTAAAAGACATAAAAACCAGAGTTGACATGATCATGACGTAAAAAATACTGAGAGGAAGTGACAGGGTGAACGGGCGAGTATATTCGAACGGTGGGTCTCATGCGCACGAGGACGCAGCTTGAAGTTAAAAACACAGATGAGTCACAGGGATGTTAAGAAACATTTCTTTAGCCTTAGAGTCGTCAGAAGTGGAATGATCCAGACAGCGAAGTGGCAGAGGTAGAATCCAAACATTACTTTTATAACAAGTATGAGTGAAAGAGTGAACCCAGTAGAAACACGGAAAAGGAGGGGCCAGGATCTGAGACTGCATGTTCACGTAAACTCAATAAAATAACAAAAATGACTTCAAATTTGGGAAGAACAGTTATTAGAAATTACATTTTTAAAATTCTTCTTTAGGTTGTTCATGCTAAATGTTGTCTAATTGAAAAACAAAATTTTTATTTTTTTTTTTGTCCTGGAAGTATTAATATTAATGTAACATAACACGAAAAAATATGCATGATTGACTTCTTCGTGAAGAAGTGTTTTGTTTTAATTTACACTTTGTGGTTCGACACATTTCACACTGTGTAGCTTGCCAGAATTCGCATTATGTGGTTTGGTATAATTCACGCATATGCCATGTTAAAATTCACACAGTGTGGTAAGGGACAATACACTCTGTTTGGCTTTGGACACATCACACAGTGATTACAATAGGACAATTCCCACCTTGTGGACAACTCCATGTGAGACTGAGTAGCACAGAGCAAGTCACACTATGTGGCATGACTCAATTCATGCAATGTTTTTTCTGACCTCCCATCTCGTTCAAGCTCAGTCTCGTCCGTTCCTGAGCGTAGCAAATAGCAACCATTAATGGCAGTTGAAAATACTGTATCTACGTTCAGTAGTAACGTGAATAGCAAGTGGAGAGAGAGAGAGAGAGCTGCCTATTTATGGTAAGAACTTTATAAGGAAGGAACCTAGCACTGCACGCCAGTCTGATGAACTGTTTCCTCATTTAAGAATCATTTTTGTTGAACATTACGTGCAGACTAACTGTGTTACGCTTTTGCACGGACAGGCAAGGAAGCATTTCTGTCTTTATCCAAATTGTATGCCAAATGGAAAGGGCATTATCCCAGTTATTACAGTTCCTTGAGTCACCATTTGGGAGAGGATCCATATTATGACAAGGTTTCTGTTGATCTTGGACCATTGTCAAGCCTCAACTTGGTGATTTGACACTGGTCCAGAACCGATCGAAATGGCATCATTTGGATTTTCTCTGGTGAATTGTCACAACCAGGGAACGTGTCTTTTCAATCTTTATTGTTCGTTCAGTTCTGCATCATCAGGAGCTGTGCGTCAGAAGGTTGTAAATTAATGTAGGTATTGATCTTCTATTGTAATGTAACATTTTACGTCACTTGACCTGTTCCCAGCGGTGAGAAGCGTTGGGCTGGTATTAATTATCTTCAAGTATTTTTTTCTCATGCTTTCTGCCCACTGTAAGGCCTATTCCACCCAAACCTATATGGGGTGGGATGTGGGGAGAAGGACCGGTGTGTGGTTGACATCCCGCTTGCCTCTATCAGAGAGTGGCTGGTGCCTACACACTACCGTTCTCACTAACATATTCTGGAAACTTACCTTACTTCTCCTGTTGCTTCCTTTGCATCATTGCGCAGCTCCTGATGACGCACTGAGAACTGTGAAAGTACTTGAGCCAAAGATATCCTCCCCCGTGGCTTGTGTTGCATCATATATATATTTCAAATTACATATATATATATAATATATATATATATATATATATATATATATATATATATATATATATATATATATATATATATATATATATATATATATATATATATATATATGTCGTACCGAATAGATAAAACTTGCAGTTTTGGCTTAAATAGCAAAGCCCTTCTTGCCAAATACAGGAAGCGAAAATTTGTGTTTGCAATAATTTCGCAAAAATCATTCTGATCCTAACGAGAAAAATATATTTCATTGTGCTTGTTTATTATTAAATCATTGTAAACTTATCTAAAATATTTTTAGTTGGATTAGGCTATATTAAATTGCGCTTGTTATAATGAGCTTAGGTAAGTTTCCTAAGGTTCTTTTGGTACAATATCACTAATTTTAATATTAACATAAATTAAAAAAATATATATCTTTAACTGTGTAAGAAAAATGTTTGTAGAGGACTTAATTTTAAATGAGTTCTTGCTAATTAACCAGCTTTATCTAATCGGCACGACATATGTGTGTGTGTGTGTGTATGTGTGTGTGTGTGTATGTGTGTGTGTGTGTGTGTGTGTGTGTGTAAAATATAGGGGTGTACCACCACTAGAACTGTACTGGGAACTCTTATCCTCAGAGAAGAGAATAAACATATTTCTGGGAAAACGCAAGATTCTTCCCGAAGCTTTATGAATAATTTTTCCTACCACCTCTCTGTTCTATATTCTATGTGAACTTTCTTAATAAACAAAATACATTAACAAAAATACAATGAGAAGGAGAGCAAAGAAATACTTCATCCTGCTCTGTGGTCCTTGGTTTCTGTGATGAGTTTTTCATCAAACTCTTTAAGAAATTTTAGAGCACACTTGCCCCATTATCCGAGGGTCTCATACCCTACTGGGACGAAGTAGTTGCCAGCATACCTAAACCAATGCTTCTCAACACGGTGACTAGCCATCCTAGCGTGATCCAAGCTAGGGCCAGGGGTGACCTAGCTCATTCTAACTAAGTGCAAAATTTCTAGCTGGAACTGCCTCATTGCAAGAGCTGTATGGACTAAATGACCTTTACTCCCTTTAAAACTGGATCGATTCTTTCAAAAGCTACAACATCTCCGGATCTGGAAAACAAAAAGATTAGATTCATCATTGCAATTAACTTTTCTCTTTTGGAGGGGAAAGCTGGAATTGTATTTTCCCCGGAAAACAGACGAAGTTCCTAGTGGGCCTCCAAGTGGATAATGAAATCTTTCTTTGATGCAGCACGTCCAGTCATCTCTCGGGAAAAACAAGGAAGCTTTCCTCAACCTCAGAACAAATTTCGCCCACAAGTCTCTATTTACGGCAGAAAGTGTTTGAAAACTTAACTTTATCCAAGGAAGTAATGCTCACGCTTACTCGTATGCTGAACACTGCTGTCGGAAAATGGATTTTCATTTGCTGTCGATGACAAAATGAAGAGACTGAACTACCTCCTGTACGTAGAGACACTAATGTGACAAACCAAGGAAATAAAGGTCAATCATATCTTCTTGGAATAAGTTGATATATAAAACACAACAGCAAAATAAGGCGTTAACTGAATGACGAACACTAATATGTCAGTTTAATGTTGTTTATTATATTAAGTATAATTTGTTCTAACCTGATTAACGTTATTTACTCTTATATTTAGTGCTAATACATGTCAAATAATAATATATGAACTTTAAACACAAACGGTATATTATATTTAATCCCCATTCAACTGGAGAGGGAATACTATTCCTCTCTCCATCTATTCTTCAACTATCCCCGGTCCCCCATCGCCCTTACTGGGTCCTTACTCGTGAGTACCTTCTGTTTTGTTTCTTGGGATGCTCTCTCTCTCTGTCTCTCTCTCTCTCTGTCTCTCTCTGTCTCTCTGTCTGTCTGTCTGTCTGTCTGTCTCTCTCTCTCTCTCTCTGAATATATGTATATATATATATATATATATATATATATATATATATATATATATATATATATATATATATATATATATATATATATATATATAAATATATATATATATACATATATATATATATATATATATATATATATATATATATATATATATATATATATATATATATATATATATATATATATATATATATATATATATATATATATATATATATATATATGTATATGTAAATTATTATAACCACGAACGAGTGGTATTGGATCTATAACAAGACTGTGACATGCCAAGGATTCGACCCTATATCGTTTGGCCCGCCTCATGATGAGCGAAAATCACATGATGCTCTAACCCATAAGACCACGCAATCCTACAAGAATCAAGCACTCAGCAGAGCTAGGTGTTTTACCTTGATCCGTGGACATACGGTGGTGTGGGTGCCTCTGAGCTAATATCATTCTAATATCATTGATGTACTAGCCTCCACAAGCAGTATTTTATGCTATTGTAACCACGAACGAGTGGTATTCAATCAATAAAAACACTGCGACTAGCCGAGGATTCGAACCTATACTGCTCGTGAAGGCTAGTACTCCAAACGATGATTAGAATGAAATTAGCTCAGAGGCACCCACACCACCGTATGTCCTCGGATCAAGGTAAAACACCTAACTCTGCTGGGTGCTTGATTCTTGTAAGATTGCGTGGTCCTGAGGGTTACAACATCATGTGATTTTCGCTCACCATGAGGTGGGCCAACACGACATGGGTTTGAATCCTCGGCTAGTCGCAGTCTTTTTTATTGATTCAGTACCACTCGTTAGTAGTCAACAACTACTAATGGCATCACATGCCTTGTCAAAATGGTTGGTAAAAATATTAACTCCTTTGCTTGGCAACATTTCTGAAGCCCACTTAAAAACAATGTTGATCTCGACAAATTGCAAAATATCAATATGTGTAATGATTTTACACTTGTTAGTTTTGATGTCACTGCGTTGTTCACGAGAGTCCTTGTTCCCAACTTGCTATCTTATTTAGAAGAAGAATTAGATGAATTCTCTCTGCTTTTTGATAAAAATACCATTACTGAATTGATTAAGCTGTGTGTAGTTGATTGCAAGTTTGAGTTGAGGGGAAATACTATGCTCAAAAACAGGAATTGGTGATGGGTAATCCGTTGTCACCCTTATTGAGCAATCTGTATATGAAATTTTACGAGGCTAGACTGTTGAAAGATATCCTGCCATGTAGAGCTAAATGGTTCAGATATGTGGATGACATTTTGCGTCTTTGGCCAAATGATATGGCCCTTGATACATTTTTACCAAGACTTAACGCTATAGTCCCATGTATTTCTTACTATTCTTTTGAGAACCTAAAGAGTGTGCAGCTCGGAGTTCCTAGATGAAGAAATTAGTAAAATATTTGACACTGGCATGAAACTGCGGTATCCTAAGGTGTTTGTGGAATCTGCCTTGCTGGCAGCTAAGAAAACTTATTATAAAACAGTTCCTAGGATATCACCTCACACCAAGAATGTGCTGGTCCTCCCATATAACAAGAATGCTCTTAGAAGGTTTAATACACATAAAGAATTTACCCCAACTCTACGGTTGCAGTCTCTCCTTTTTGGGACAAACGGGAAAGTCACTGGAGGTGAGAATGTCCCAGCACCGTTATTCGATACGTATAGCACAGGAGTCGAACGCGATTTTCAACAACATTACAGCTTGTAATGACCCGGCAAATTGGCTGGAAGCAAGAGTCATCTTCCCTTGTTCCTCCTGGCCTGAAAGGAATATTGTAGCATCGGCAATAATTAAGCATGATAAGCAGTCATTATACAATATCAGTGATGAGCTGTTCAAATTAGATGCGTTTTTAGTTGAGGCAATAGTACACAGTCAATAGTACACTCAACCTCACACTTGTATATCAGTATTGGCACCACTATTCTCTAGTATATCCCCCCTTTTTTTGCCCCTTTAAATTAGGTTCCCTGTCTCCACAGATCCCTCAACACAACACCTGCCTTTTTTCTCCTTTTCTCTTCTATGGTTAACGTCGTCTTTCAAAAACCCATCCGCCGACAGGTCCACTCTCGGATATCTCAACAAATCCGCCTCCTCCATACTCCCTAGCTGCAAGGAAATATCCACTCATTTACTTCCTGGTTTTTTTATTGCTCCTTTCACCTTGCAGTTTCCTATATTCACTTTGAATTTTCTTCTTTTACATACCCTCCTAAATTTCTTCACCAACCACCGTAACTTCTAGGATTTTCCAAAATATCTGTAGCATCGGTAAAGAACACCTATGACAACTTCCAATTTGAATGAAATTCTACCTCATTTAATTCCACACCTTTCCCCAACACCTTAGCTGTCCTTTTACAACCCTATCTATAAATATGTTAAACACCCATGGTAACATCATACATTCCTGTCTGAGGCCTACTTTTACCGGACAATAATCCTCTCTCTCTCTCTGTCTCTCCAACATACTCTAGCCTAATCCTCACTATCAGTATAAATTACTGTTTTCAGTAACTTACTACCTATTCTGTACATTTGCGACATATGCCATATTCCTTTATTATTTATTACCCAAGTCTATTAGCTATTAAATTAATTAAATGCTGTGTAAGTTTCTCAGACAGTGAGACATTCATCGCCACATCAAGGTCACAACAAGTTTCAATCAAGGTCGCATCGAGGTCAGGCCAGGGAGTCCTTAATGAAGTGATCACATCCAAAGGCTCAGTAAAATTTATGAATTGTGCTAAACAAGAGGAGGCAGATGCTCCATATATTTAAGAAAACAGTAAATAATATTATCTTAACTAAATTTTACTGTCCAAGTTTTGCTTTTAGTATTTTTGTATTTACATTCTTTTAGGCAATCGTAAAATTATAATAATTCAACTTAAACTTCTTAAGTACAGTGTACTTTTGAAGTTTTGGGAATTGTGATGAATTCAAGAAGTCGTCAACATTTAAGTATGGCTATCCGGACAGATGTCATAAGAGGAAAAGTGATTTTATAATCGTGAAAATGCGGACGCTTTTCCACACGAGGCAAGTTCTTACCGCTGTCTCAGCTTCCAGGAGTAGCTAGTATCATTGTCGCAGCTCCCATGAAATGTTAGTTAGTACCATGGTGCCAGTTCGTAGAAGATATTGCAATCATAGGTTTAACCACCAACAGAAGTTGATATAACAGGTTTCAACTTCCAGGAGCTCGTATTATCATAACAATTCCTTAAGAATGCTGGTTCCGTGGTTCCAGTCTCCAGAAACTACTGGCATCGTGGTCCCAGCTCTCAGGAGCTCGTTGCATTGTCTCAACTCTCAGGAGATACTGTCATCATGATCCCAGCTCTCACGAGCTGCTGGCATCGTTGTCCCAGCTCTCAGGAGCTCGTTGCGTGGTCTCAGTCCTCAGGAGCCTTGTTTCCCGAGTCAATAGTGTGGGACAGGAAACTTGATCCGATTAAGGTGACAGTTCCCTGCAACACACGGCAGGTCCTGACGATGACAACATGTCCCACTCTAATTGATTTACTCATCCGAATATGCGGCGGTGTATGTGTGTGTGCAGGAAAAGCGAAAGAGACGAACTAGGGAAGGGAGAGAGAAAGAGGAGAGACGGGGCGAAAAGAGTGTGAAGGAGAGACAGAAAGAAGTGAACGTGAGTGAACGATCGTAAGAAAGGAAAGAAAAGGAGAATGAGAGATAGAAAGGAAGAAAAATGGTGAGAAGAACATGTAAAGGGGAAATAGAAAGAACGAGTAATAAAGTTGAGGGAAGGAATACAGACGACACAAATGAAAGATGAAAAAAAACAGAAGAAAATATATAATTTGGAAGATATACAGAGTTCAATCTGAAGGAAGGTAATCAAAGTGTAGGAGATGTAAACTGCACAAATATTAAGAGTGGTAGGAGACAGAAAATCTAACACGATATGCCCAGCAACAGCCGAGTGCTTAGACTCAAATTGCTCTTGTTTGGGTTCATAGGTTCGAGCCTGAAGTGTCTAACGTGACACACCAGAGTGAAGGAAGGTAGCCGCATAGTACACCCAAATATATTTCATATGCAACGTACTCAGCTCATTAGAAGCTAAACTTTCCGAAATTCAAATCAGGTCCAGACTTTACCCCAAACATCCATTATGATAGACTGTATTAAGTTGTTTGATATATTTTTAGAGTTATCAGAGGACAAAACGGAGAGATAGACAAGCAGACAGACGGACACACAGACAGACAGACAGACAGACACACACACACACACACACACACACACACGCACACACACGCACACACACATACACACACACACACACACACACACACACACACACACACACACACACACACACAGCAGACCTGGTCCAGCAATTGGCTCCTGGAGTTCAATCCCACCAAGTGCAAAGTCATGAAGATTGGGGAAGGGCAAAGAAGACCGCAGACAGAGTACAGTCTATGGGGCCAGAGACTACAAACCTCACTCAAGGAAAAAGATCTTGGGGTGAGTATAACACCAGGCACGTCTCTTGAAGCGCACATCAACCAAATAACTGCTGCAGCATATGGGCGCCTGGCAAACTTCAGAACAGCATTCTGACATCTTAATAAGGAATCGTTCAGGACCCTGTACACCGTGTACGTTAGGCCCATATTGGAGTATGCGGCACCAGTCTGGAACCCACACCTAGCCAAGCACGTAAAGAAACTAGAGAAAGTGCAAAGGTTTGCAACAAGACTAGTCCCAGAGCTAAGAGGTATGTCCTACGAGGAGAGGGTAAGGGAAATCAACCTGACGACACTGGAGGACAGGAGAGATAGAGGGGACATGATAACGACATACAAAATACTGAGAGGAATTGACAAGGTGGACAAAGACAGGATGTTCCAGAGATTGGACACAGCAACAAGGGGACACAGTTGGAAGTTGAAGACACAGATGAATCACAGGGATTTTAGGAAGTACTTCTTGAGCCACAGAATAGTCAGGAAGTGGAATAGTTTGGGAAGCGATGTAGTGGAGGCAGGATCCATACATAGCTTTAAGCAGAGGTATGATAAAGCTCCCGGTTCAGGGAGAGTGACCTAGTAGCGACCAGTGAAGAGGCGGGGCCAGGAGCTTGGACTCGACCCCTGCAACCTCAGCTAGGTGAGTACAACTGGGTGAGTACACACACACACACACACACACACACACACACACACACACACACACACACACACACACACACACACACACACACACACACACACACACACATATTAGGTACCTACCAATGAAACCACACATTCGTAAGCAATTTCCTACTTCTCGGTGTTTTTCGCGGGATATGCGTGCTGTACAAGTGTGCTTTTAAGAAAGCAGTATTAAGAAGTGTTTGGATGTGAAATATATTAAGCAAGCATATTTTAAACGTGTCACTGAAGTGGAACCTGCTACAATATTTTTGAAGCAAGAAGTAGGAGGTTCTTTCTGGGATTATTGAAAAACTTCATAATTCATCTTGATCACGACGCTTTTATGTTTCTGTGGAATGTATCTGACTAGTGAGAATGAGTAAAACAAGAGAGAGGGCAGCAGCAACTTTAAGGAAATAAGGAAAAAATGCAAAAACGCCAGAGTAAGAATGACAAAACAGAAAATGTTACAGCAGTATCAGAGTGAAAGAGAGAGATTGTAATGGACCTGGTCTCACAAGCTGGGCACACTTGAGAGTTGGGACATCGTCTAGCTGACCTGAGGAAGGTCAAGGTCAACCACAAAAGTTTCTAACATTATAATTTGTGTGGTGGCGGTGTCAGTTCCTTCCCTTGTCTCTCCCCGAGTCAACCAGCAGGTCTGAGGCGCCGTAAAGACCTAAAACATCAACAGTGGACTGGAGATATCCACAAACTTGCCCAGTTGTGTCGTGAGGTATGAGAGGTAATAGTTTGCAACTAGATGAGGTCTCGCCCACATCTCTGGATGTAACACCTATTTGGAGTAACATGTTAAAAGCAAATGTAAAAAAAAAAAAATACGGAGTGATATATAGAACAGCTGTCAATAAAGCTAGGGATCCTTAACCTGTCAAACCCTGTGTAAAAAAAAAAAAAAAAAAAAAAAAAAAAAAAAAAAAAAAAAAAAAAAAAAAAAACAGGCTGGTTAGCAGCTCTATGAATTTCCCCCGTCACTCTTGAAGTACACTTAAAAACATTTTTGTTAAGGCTAGGGACTTAATTCGCCTTAATTTTTCTGCTAGTTTGATAACCAGTAACTGTAATATCACTGAGGGTCTAGCTTTAAGTGTGACAATTCTGCTCCTGTTCTTTGTCCAATAAACTGAAAGAATCCTTTCGCATTTTTTTTGGATTTACTTTCCAATTTCAATTTCATGGTGTCTTCTGGTTTTCTCGTCAGTTTTTGTTATCTCTCTATTTATTAGTTCATAAGATGTCCCTCTCCTCTTTGGATCTTCCTGTGAAGGCTTGACATTTCTCCCAAGAGATGTCTTAGTTTCTTTAGTAACCCCTTCTCTTGTATAAATTATTAAATTTAAAAAGAGAATCTTTCGTTTTTCTTTTTTGGCCATCCTGCCTTGAGCCACCCGGACGGCTTGAAGAAAGAAGAATATACATATATGTATATGTATATATATATATATATATATATATATATATATATATATATATATATATATATATATATATATATATATATATATATATATATATATATATATATATATATATATATATATAACTGTAATGGGGACCGTCCTCCTGAGAGAAGAGAATAAACGCGCTTCGGGGAAAACTCAAGGTTCTTCCCAGAGCTGTTTGAATATTTTCCTCTCCTACCACCCCCTATATTCTATATTCTGTGAACTTTGTTTATAAACAGAATTCACTGACAAAAGCATACAAACATAAATACATTGGGACATTATATCAACGATTATGAATCTCTTGCAGTTTCTCCGACGCCGGACGCGAGCTAAGTATGCAGGAAGCATTTACCCTCTGGATGGCCACACTGAGGCGCTGGAACATGGAAGTGGTAGTGTTAATGAGTCTGGAACCCAGTTCTTTAAAGAAGAGTGAGGCGTTTTATTCCCAACGATTCCCAGGTCTCTAATCACACAGGGACAAATTGATACTGCTGGATTATGTCACTGTACTTGCCCATCTTGTACTCCTCCCTGTGATCAGCAGCTGCTCAATGTTGCCCGACACTATGATGGTGCCAGCTAGCGTCGACACGCAGGCATAGTCCCCATGCTAAGACCTTTGCCATTCTTCCAAAGATAGATGGTAATCCCATCAAGGTAGTTTGATTGCTTGTGAGTACTTTTGGCTGCTAGTGGTTACAGCTCTCTCTCAGCTTGGCACTCAGCTGTAGTAAGGATTCTCTTTATGATGTTATTGACTTAATTGAGTCTTGTGTGCCAACCCATGGTTTTGGAGCAGTAAAGATCATATAGACCATATTGGTCGGCTTGCACATCGCCAAGAATACACGTGTATTCCATGTGAATTGGGGCAGCAAGAGTATTAGGGTCGAGGCGTGTTCCCATTGCCGAAATGGGAACTGTTTGGAGGAAGTCCCCAAAGTGAGGTGCACTCACAGCTTGGAGACGCTCAGTCTCCCTTTTTGATGTTACATCCCTAAGCATGTTGGCAAGTACCTTTTCAACGATGGGACCATCCCTAATTGATTGTTTGTAGGCCAGTGCTGCAATAGGTTTTGGTGCTTGGGCAGCGAGAGTCTTCCATTCAATGATGGCACTTGCGTAGCTAGGGTCCCGTATTCCTCCTGAGTCATGAGATTGTGCGGAAAAATTGTTTTATTAACTCGTTTGACGGTATGGAAGAGGATAGGACTCCAGCGATGGAGTCCTGAGTGACCACTCCCCCCACCAACCGCGGCAGAACACAGAGGGTAAACAAACCTCCACACCTTCGCTGGCAGGATGCCCTCAGGATTCCCCAACTCCCGACATGCACACTGCACTTTCACTGATACAAAAGCAACGGTCTGATGAAGACGATTGTCACGATTCTGTAATCTCCGGTGGATACTCAAGATGACGTCTGCCGAAACTGGCCCTTGCCAACCATGTTGGTTCTTCGTTTGCACACGAAATATATGGAGCACCACAAACTGGGTCCCCCTCTCCACACATGAACCAGCTATATACTATATATATGTATATATATATATATATATATATATATATATATATATATATATATATATATATATATATATATATATTTATATATATATATATATATACATATATATATATATATATATATATATATATATATATATATATATATATATATATATATATATATATATATATATATATATATGCAATAAGATCACAGTAAGCAGGTGATTTCAAAATATGCAAAACAACCACTCTGAAAGAATAGAGAAATTCCAAGCGCTTTCATGACTACTCACATTATCAAGGAACTATGAAAGTGAAGCATCCAAGGAAGCTATATAAGGGGTCCGGCCAGCACCTCACTATCAGATCCCACAACGGTTAAACACGTGATGCGCGGCGAGCCAACTTGGATAGGTCCTTTGCACAACTCACCCCCAAGCTATTCTACCCAAGAAAAATTAAAAATTATTTGTCCAGTGTATTATTAAATTCTTCCCAAATTCTATTAATTATAAATGGATCTAATTTATATAAACCAAAGGAAATATTCATATTATTTTCAAAACGGCTTTTTATGAAACAAGATTCAATTATATTCCTGTCGACCATGGACTTGCTTGATACTACTTTCTCAACTTTTTGAAAATCAATTGGATGGTTAAAATCTCTTACATGAATAAATAGAGCATTGGAATCTTGTCCAGTTCTAATGCTATATTTATGTTGTTTTAATCTTAGTTCGAGATTTTTACCAGTTTGACCGTAATAAACTTTATCGCAAATTTTACAAGGAATCTTATAGACACATCCATCAGCATTTTGGGGGGAATTCTTTATCAAAAGTTTTTTTACTGTATCAAGATTTTTGAATACAACTTTAATATTAAAAGTCTTAAGAAGAGAAGGCATATCAACCAAGTTTTCATGGTAAGGGAGAACCAACATATTTTTAGTTGAATAAGGCTGGTTGCCCCTTTTTGGATTATAAAAAGTGTTTCTAGCAACTTTAAAGTGGGATCTGATAGTGAGGTGCTGGCCGGACCCCTTATATAGCTTCCTTGGATGCTTCACTTTCATAGTTCCTTGATAATGTGAGTAGTCACGAAAGCGCTTGGAATTTCTCTATTCTTTCAGAGTGGTTGTTTTGCATATATATATATATATATATAAATATATATATATATATTTACATATATATATGTATATATATATATATATATATATATATATATATATATATATATATATATATATATATATACATATATATAATATATTTATATATATATATATATGTGTATATAAATATATTATATGTATATGTACATATACAGTATATATATATATATACATATATATATATATATATATATATATATATATATATATATATATATATATATATATATATATATATATATATATATATATATATATTCCTGTTTTCATGCAACATTTCAAATTTTCTCGGACATATAGAATCGTCCCCATTCCGATTATTTTTATCAACGTGTATCAACTTGAAATTGCTCTTGCTCTTTAGATTACTCCATGTCAGTTATTGCAACAGCTTCATCACTTCTTGCAGATACAACCAGTGGCATCTCGTTCATCTTGTATCAGCGTAATGTCGATTTGTATAATAAATGATAAAAAACTTCCGTGTACACTCCCCATCTATTTTTTGCTTTTCCATTAATTCTGTTATCATTATAATTAGCCTCTGTTACTGAATGGATTCCATCACGCATCGCTGTGTCTGTCTTTAACACTAGGAATAATATTTGGAGAGAAGTAAATAATGAAAATGAATATTATAGGAATGCACTTAAATGCCTGAGTGGATCTATCACTCACTATGATAATATGAACTTATATGAATACGTGTATGGAGCAACTTTCAGTGTGAATAGACTGACTGATGTTGTAGCAGCCAGGTTACTCTTGGTTACAAGTACGTCTGGAAGTTTAGGAGACACACAGATGATGATTAAATCAACTGCAATGTATGTGTCGGACCCTGTTGTTACTATCTATATTGGTATGTGCTTTCTTGTCCCCTTATTGAGAAATTTAGAGATAGACCGTATAACGACCTATGTGATATGTCAAGATATCTTATTAATGAAATAAGATACCAGACATATTAAGCAAATTTCCTTAATTTTCTGTTGCTGGCAAAAGATGATTCAACTGTCGATATAAAATCCAGATATGCTCCTGCAAACCCGTCTGGGGCTTAGTTCCTAGGCTTTTTGTGTATCCGTATGCGCTTGTACTGCAGTCCACAGGTTAGATACGGGGTGTACAAGAAACTAACCATTTCGGCAGCAAAGTCTAACCTAATATCCACGAGCTAGAGTGCCCAACGCAAGATAAATTACCACGAACAAATAATAATGCTCTCCTAAAGCTATGTATCTTAAGTAAGCTCTACTAAAAATACAAATAATCAAAATAAAACAACATGGCAACGTCAGTAAGGCCTCGTGGATGATTATGACGAAATTTACGTGCATGACTCTTCACTAGAAGACGTTTTACTCATTAGTTCAAGAAATCATAAAGTTCTAGGTGAACGGAATGCCTTCAAACAAGATATCACAACCCGTTCATTGTGTCACCATCATCATTATACTGTAGGTATATTTTACCACTGTATACACTCATTAGTTCCTCAGACAGAAGGAGTAGCAATACCCTCCACAACCTATAAGAACTGTAAGACTGAGTATCAACAATAAGCTATAGTTCCTTCCACTAGATGGATAATGAGAACCTTCAAAACTAGGGATGCCAAGCCCGTGATGACACTCTTCAGGTCGCTTGTTCTATCTAGGCTGGAATATTGCTGCACACTAACAGCACCTTTCAAGGCAGGTGAAAATGCTGACCTAGAAAATGTACAGAGAACCTTCACGGGGGGCATAACGGAGATAAAACAACTCAATTACTGGGAGCGCTTGAAGTTCCTGAACCTGTATTCCTTGGAACGCAGGCGGGAGAGATACATGATTATATACACATGGAAAATCCTAGAGGGACTAGTACCGAGCTTGCACACGAAAATCACTAGCAACGAAAGCAAAAGACTTGGCAGACGATGCAACATCCCCCCAATGAAAAGCAGGGGTGTCACTAGCACGTTAAGAGACAATACAATAAGTGTCAGGGGCCTGAGACTGTTCAACTGCCTCCCAGCATACATAAGGGGGATCATCAATAGACCCCTGGCAGTCTTCAAGCTGGCACTGGACAAGCACCTAAAGTCGGTACCTGACCAGCCGGAGATAGTACCTTCCACAGAAGAGAGGTATCACCAAGAAGCCACAGTACCTTCCAAAATATTTAGTAACATCAGCGAACCATAGCATTTTGCACTACCATCTAGTAGGAGCACAACGAGATGAAGTGTCCTCCACAAGACACAGTATCATTAAGAAGCTTTGGAACCTCCCATTGCAATCATTGCAATCTCCAATACCTTTAACGAAATAAAGCAGCTTCCACCAAAAAAGCCTAATCAACAAGTTTTAATTCCTCACACAAAAGAGAGTGCCGTCAACAAGCTCTAATACCTTCCACAAGATATAATCTCATCAACGACCCTTACGTCCGTCCACAAACAATATTTTCCACACGATATAGGGCAATTCGTCAGTGGAATGGGGCTATAACGTGTTTTTATCTTAAACGTATCTAAAACAAAACAAACTGCAATGTCAAGTCCAATTTGCATGTTTAAATTACCGCTGAAAGCGGTAATTTAAACATGCAAATAATATATATATATATATATATATATATATATATATATATATATATATATATATATATATATATATATATATATATATATATATATATATATATATATATATATATATATATATATATATATATATATTATTACTTTTTATTATTAACACATTAGTGTTTTACACTACAGTTTTTAAACTGCAACATTAACACCCCTCCTTCAGAGTGCAGGCACTGTACTTCCCATCTCCAGGACTCAAGTCCGGCCTGCCGGTTTCCCTGAACCCCTTCATAAATGTTACTTTGCTCACACTCCAACAGCACGTTAAGTATTAAAAGCTATTTGTCTCCATTCACTCCTATCAAACACGCTCACGCATGCCCGCTGGAAGTCCAAGCCCCTCGCACACAAAACCTCCTTTACCCCCTCCCTCCAACCTTTTCTAGGCCGACCCCTACCCCTACAGACTGATACGCTCTTGAAGTCATTCTGTTTCGCTCCATTCTCTCTACATGTCCGAACCACCTCAACAACCCTTCCTCAGCCCTCTGGACAACAGTTTTGGCAATCCCGCACCTCCTCCTAACTTCCAAACTATGAATTCTCTGCATTATATTCACACCACACATTGCCCTCAGACATGACATCTCCACTGCCTCCAGCCTTCTCCTCGCTGCAACATTCATCACCCACGCTTCACACCCATATAAGAGCGTTGGTAAAACTATACTCTCATACATTCCCCTCTTTGCCTCCAAGGACAAAGTTCTTTGTTCCCACAGACTCTTAAGTGCACCGCTCATTCTTTTCCACTCATAAATTCTATGATTCACCTCATCTTTCATAGATCCATCCGCTGACACGTCCACTCCCAAATATCTGAATACATTCACCTCCTCCATACTCTCTCCCTCCAATTCGATATCCAATCTTTCATCACCTAATCTTGCTGTTATCCTCATAACCTTACTCTTTCCTGTATTCACTTTTAATTTTCTTGTTTTACATACCCTACCAAATTCATCCACCAACCTCTGCAATTTCTCTTCAGAATCTCCCAAGAGCACAGTCTCATCAGCAAAGAGCAACTGTGACAACTCTCACTTTATGTGTAATTCTTTGTCTTTTAACTCCACGCCTCTTGCCAAGACCCTCGCATTTACTTCTCTTACAACCCCATCTATAAATATATTAAACAACCACGGTGACATCACACATCCTTGTCTAAGGCCTACTTTTACTGGAAAATAATCTCCCTCTTTCCTTGAGCCTCACTATCCTCGTAAAAACTCTTCACTGCTTTCAGTAACCTACCTCCTATACCATACATCTGCAACATCTGCCACATTGCCCCCCTATCCACCCTGTCATATGCCTTTTCCAAATCCATAAATGCCACAAAAACCTCTTTAACCTTATCTAAATACTGTTCACTTATATGTTTCACTGTAAACACCTGGTCCACACACCCCCTACTTTTCGTTAAGCCTCCTTGTTCATCTGCTATCCTATTCTCTGTCTTACTCTTAATTCTTTCAATAGTAACTCTACCATACACTTTACTCTCTTTTGTCCCTTTTACCTTTATACAAAGGAACTATGCATGTTCTCTGCCAATCCCTAGGTACCTTACCCTCTTCCATACATTCATTAAATAATAGCACCAACCACTCCAAAACTATATCCCCACCTGCTTTTAACATTTCTATCTTTATCCCATCAATCCCAGCTGCTTTACCCCATTTCATTTTACCTACTGCCTCACGAACTTCCCACACACTCACAACTGACTCTTCCTCACTCGTACATGATGTTATTCCTCCTTGCCCTATACACGAAATCATAGCTTCCCTATCTTCATCAACATTTAACAATTCCTCAAAATATTCCCTCTATCTTCCCAATACCTCTAACTCTCTATTTAATAACTCTCCTCTCATATTTTTAACTGACAAATCCATTTGTACTCTAGGCTTCCTTAACTTGTTAATCTCACTCCAAAACTTTTTCTTATTTTCAACAAACTTTGTTGATAACATCTCACCCACTCTCTCATTTGGTCTCTTTTTACATTGCTTCACCACTCTCTTAACCTCTCTCTTTTTCTCCATATACTCTTCCCTCCTTGCATCACTTCTGCTTTGTAAAAACTTCTCATATGCTAACTTTTTCTCCCTTACTACTCTCTTTACATTAGCATTCCATCAGTCGCTCCTCTTCCCTCCCGCACCCACTTTCCTGTAACCACAAACTTCTGCTGAACACTCTAACACTACATTTTTAAACCTACCCCATACCTCTTCGACCCCATTGCCTATGCTCTCATTAGCCCATCGATCCTCCAACAGCTGTTTATATCTTACCCTAACTGCCTTCTCTTTTAGTTTATAGACCTTCACCTCTCTCGTCCCTGATGCTTCTATTCTCCTTGTATCCCATCTACCTTTTACTGTCAGTGTAGCTACAATTAAAAAGTGATCTGATATATCTGCGGCCCCTCTATAAACATGTACATCCTGAAGTCTACTCAACAG
Organism: Cherax quadricarinatus; assembly: GCF_038502225.1. Lineage (NCBI taxonomy): Eukaryota > Metazoa > Arthropoda > Malacostraca > Decapoda > Parastacidae > Cherax > Cherax quadricarinatus. Next base: position 2,148,786 of record NC_091345.1, on the reverse strand, counting down.
TCTTCTATCTACCAATACATAATCCAACAAACTACTGTCATTTCGCCCTACATCATATATTGTATACTTATTTATCCTCTTTTTCTTAAAATATGTATTACCTATAACTAAACCCCTTTCTGTACAAAGTTCAATCAAAGAGCTCCCATTATCATTTATACCTGGCACCCCAAACTTACGTACCACACCCTCTCTAAACGTTTCTCCTACTTTAGCATTCAGGTCCCCTACCACAATTACTCTCTCACTTGGTTCAAAGGTTCCTATACATTCACTTAACATCTCCCAAAATCTCTCTCTCTCCTCTACATTCCTCTCTTCTCCAGGTGCATACACGCTTATTATGACCCACTTTTCGCCTCCAACCTTTAATTTAATCCACATAATCCTTGAATTTTCACATTCATATTCTCTTTTCTCCTTCCATAACTGATCCTTCAACATTATTGCTACCCCTTCCTTAGCTCTAATTCTCTCAGATACTCCAGATTTAATCCCATTTATTTCTCCCCACCAAAACTCCCCTACCCCTTTCAGCTTTGTTTCGCTTAGGGCCAGGACATCCAACTTCCTTTCATTCATAACATCAGCAATCATCTGTTTCTTGTCATCCGCACTACATCCACGCACATTCAAGCATCCCAGTTTTACAGTTTTTCTTCTTCTCTTCTCATACACACACACACACATATATGTGTATATATATATATATATATATATATATATATATATATATATATATATATATATATATATATATATATATATATATATATATATATATATATGTATATATATATATATATATATATATATATATATATATATATATATATATATACATAAATATATATATATATATACGTATATATATATATATATATATATATATATATATATATATATATATATATATATATATATACATATTGACATATATATATATATATATATATATATATATATATATATATATATATATATATATATATATATATACATATTGACATATATATATATATATATATATATATATATATATATATATATATATATAACGTATATATATATATTTATGTATATATATATATATATATATATATATATATATATATATATATATATATATGTATATATATATATATATATATATATATATATATATATATATATATATATATATATATATAACGTATATATATATATTTATGTATATATATATATATATATATATATATATATATATATATATATATATATATATATATATATATATATATATATATATATATATATATATATATATATATATATATATATATATATACATAAATATATATATATACGTATATATATATATATATATATATATATATATATATATATATATATATATATATATATATATATATATATATATATATATATATATATATATTATATATATATATATATATATATACATATTGACACAATCGGCAGTTTCCCACCATGGCAGGGTGACCCGAAAAAGAAGAAAAACTTTCATCATTCACTCCATTACTGTCTTGCCAGAGACGCGCCTAAACTAGCTATAAAACTGCAACATTAACCCCCCTTGTTCAGAGTACATTCACTGTACATAGTTATTATGCTCTGAAATAAGGACACTTTCACAAATAAGAGTGACCACATTTGCAAATAAATTATACTTGCTATGAGGTGGTAAGTGACCTCCACTGGTGGCTGGTGGTCACTATTGGTAAGAAATGAAGAGGAAATAGTTGCAAAATGCAAAGGCAGACAAATGCAATGCGACTGAGGAACTATGAATAACAGAAATAAACCACAGTTATTCTGCTTGATTACATAACTTGACCCTGAGTACTTACCCTGGTCTTGAGTATATACACAAACCTTCTGTCACTGTCTTAGAGGACAATTATACTATTTGTATAGACAAGCGCTATGTATGTATACACGATCTATGATGTAGGCGATATATATATATATATATATATATATATATATATATATATATATATATATATATATATGTATATATATATATATATATATATATATATATATATATATATATATATATATATATATATATATATATATATATATATATATATAATGTATATGTGAGTTGTGTATTGATAAGCTATATATACAAGCTATGTGAAAATGAACTATCTGAAGAGAGAAACTACACATATAGACGGGCCATAGGATGAGATCATCATTGTTAAAGGTGATACACACGACAGCCACATAGCAAGATATAGAAACGTTGTGAACTTATTAATTGTTTTGAAAAGACAGAACAATTACACATTACTCTTGTGTTCAGCGTGTTACTACTGTCTTCCAGCGAGCATAAATCATAGTGAGGGGCGAGAGAAGTTGCACATAGTAAAGTAAAAAGTACACACGATGAAAGATGCACACGATGTGAGGTTCACGCAGTGACAGGTGCACACGATGTGAGGTTCACGCAGTGACAGGTGCACACGATGAGAGGTTCACGCAGTGACAGGTGCACACGTTGAGAGGTTCACGCAGTGACAGGTGCACACGTTGAGAGGTTCACGCAGTGACAGGTGCACACGATGAGAGGTTCACGCAGTGACAGGTGCACACGATGAGAGGTTCACGCAGTGACAGGTGCACACGATGAGAGGTTCACGCAGTGACAGGTGCACACGTTGAGAGGTTCACGCAGTGACAGGTGCACACGATGAGAGGTTCACGCAGTGACAGGTGCACACGATGAGAGGTTCACGCAGTGACTAGTGCACACGATGAGGAATTTAAATTAGCGAGACAGCTTTAAACACAACCCTTATTTCGAGTATGGGGAGGGTGGAAAGGGTTAACTGAAGTATTTTAAATCAGGTTTGCCATAAATAATCAAGTTTAATGTAACTATACATTTTATGTATGTTTGTCCGTTCCTCGGAAAGACAGAAATTCCCTCTGTGCTTTCTCGCCTTTATTTATGTGTTTGCCACCATGTTGTGTGAATGAAAAAATAACTGAAAAAAAATAGAACACGGACAGTCGTAATTATTATTACACACACACACATATATTTTCACTATAATATGCAACTTAATTTTATGGAGAAGAGTAATGGACAAAGGATTAACACTGATCATGAAGCTGTAGTGTTGCTTTCAGAGTAAAAAGTTGTGTATACGCCAGCTAGTACCATCATGGGCTATTGTCCAGTACAGTGTTAGGTTGTGGAAAGTATTGACAGCCTCTCTTTCATTTGATTGGGACACTGAAGCTTGCTAACGTTTACTACAGTGGCAGGATTGCTGGTCTATAAATCCTATTGTCGTCTCATACCGCTTTGAAAAGCCAAAAAATATTTTGTGATTTTTTTTATGTTTGATATCCAGGGTTTCATTTTTTTAAAGAAATATACAAACTTCATGAAAATAAAAAAAATTAGGCAGATTTTTATTTATAACAGATTTTTATTTGTAACATAACAGATAATTCTTTCAAAACTTTAACTTTCATACAGAATATGCTAATATATTTTCTAATAATATATATATATATATATATATATATATATATATATATATATATATATATATATATATATATATATATATATATATATATATATATATATATATATGTATATATATATATATATATATATATATATATATATATATATATATATATATATATATATATATATATATATATATATATATATATGTATAGTAATGTAACCGCGAACAATTGGTATTTAATAAATAACAACACTGCGAGTAGCCAAGGATTCGAACCCGTGTAATTTTAGCCCGCCTCATGGTGAGCGAAAATTCACGACGCTCTAACCCACGGTCCGTTAGTTAAAGCGTCGTGAATTTTCGCTCACCCTCTCTCGCCCCCTTTTTATTCTGTTTGGTCATCAAGGAAGTCACAGAAGTACTCTCCAGTGAGCTCAATATCTGGTTCTTGAATGATGGTACCCTAGCTGGAACTAAAGAATCTCTCCTAGAGAACATAAGGGAAATGAAAGACATGGGAGAGAGCCTGGGCCTATCTTCAAACCCCAACAAATGTGATATGATCCAGAATATTAGTGCTGTTTTACCAGGAGCACGAGCCATTGATCCTTGGTCTTCCTCTTGTGCCCAGTGCCATTGATCTGATCCTAGAAAAGAAAATCTCAGACCTCACGACGATGGAAGGCAGGGTGAAAGGCGCTGATGCAAATGATGCCTTCTACCTACTCACCAGGTACCTGTCCAGCCCAAAACTTTCCTACTTCCTGAGACGGTCCCCACCCTTTAGCAGTCCGAAAGTCAAGGAATATGACTACCTCTTCAAGACCATGAGAGAGAGTGTATAGGATATTTCCCTTGAAGATGGACAGTGGTTGCAAGCCTCACTTCCTGTCAGGCTTGGGGGCCTGGTAGAACGCAAATCCTCTCAGACTGCCCTACCAGCTTTCCTATCCTCTTCCATAGCACCAAACGAGTTAATAAAACAAATTTTTCCGGACAACCTCAGTGACTCAGCAGGAATACAGGACCCTAGCTATGCCAGTGCCATCACTGAATGGGAGACTCTCGCTGCACTAACCCCAAAACCTATTGCAGCACTGACTTACAAACAGTCAAGTTGCGATGGTCCCATCGTTGAAAAGGTACTTGCCAACATGCTTAGGGATGTAATATCAGACTAGGAGACTGCCCGTCGCCAAGTTGTGATTGCATTTCACTTTGGGGACTTCCCTCAAACAGTTCCCATTCGGCAATGGGAACACGTCTCGACCATAAGACTCTCCGTATTGTATTGGCTCTCGGCCTTGCTGCCCCAATTCACACTAAATATACGTGTATTTGAGGCGATGCGCAAGCCGACCAACATGGTCTACATGGTCTTAACTGTTCCAAAACCAAGGGCTGGCACGCAAGACACAATGAAGTCAACGGCATTATAAATAGAAGCCTTGCTACAGCTGGATGCCCAGCCGAGAAAGAGCTCCGATCACTAGCAGCCAACAATACCCGCAACCCACAAAACGGTCCTGACGGGATCACTTCTATCCTTGGAAGACTGGCAAGCTCTTAGCATGGGACTATACTTGCTTGTCGACGCTGGCTGACACCTGCATCCATCACAGTGTCGGGCGACACTGTGATGGAGCTGCTGATCACAGGGAGGAGTACAGGATGGGCAAGTACAGAGACATAAGCCAACAGCATCAGTTTGTCCCTGAGGGATCAGAGACCTTGGGATTATGGGGAAAAAACGTGAACCTTCCTTAAAGAACTGGGTTCCAGACTCAGCGATACCACCAGGGACCCGAGGGCCGCCACTTTCATGTTCCAGCGCCTCAGTGTGGCCATCCAGAGGGAAAATGCTTGCTGCACACTTGGCTCGCGTCCGGCTTCGGAGGAACTGAAGGAGAATCATAATCTTTGATATAATATACCACTGTATTCATGTTTGTAATTTCTGTCAGTGAATTCTGTTTATAAATAAAGTTCACATAGAATATAGAATACATGGGGTATTAGAAGAAAATTTTCAAACAGCTTAGGGGAAAACCTTTAATTTTCCCTGAAGTACGTTTCTTCTCTTCTCTGTGGATGAGTGTCCCCAGCCTAGTTATACAGGTGGTACCTCCTTATATTATATAAATATACGTACATACATACATATATATATATATATATATATATATATATATATATATATATATATATATATATATATTTTTTTTATTTTATTATCACACCGGCCGATTCCCACCAAGGCAGGGTGGCCCGAAAAAGAAAAACTTTCACCATCATTCACTCCATCACTGTCTTGCCAGAAGGGTGCTTTACACTACAGTTTTTAAACTGCAACATTAACACCCCTCCTTCAGAGTGCAGGCACTGTACTTCCCATCTCCAGGACTCAAGTCCGGCCTGCCGGTTTCCCTGAATCCCTTCATAAATGTTACTTTGCTCACACTCCAACAGCACGTCAAGTATTAAAAACCATTTGTCTCCATTCACTCCTATCAAACACGCTCACGCATGCCTGCTGGAAGTCCAAGCCCCTCGCACACAAAACCTCCTTTACCCCCTCCCTCCAACCCTTCCTAGGCCGACCCCTACCCCGCCTTCCTTCCACTACAGACTGATACACTCTTGAAGTCATTCTGTTTCGCTCCATTCTCTCTACATGTCCGAACCACCTCAACAACCCTTCCTCAGCCCTCTGGACAACAGTTATATATATATATATATATATATAATATATATATATATATATATATATATATATATATATATATATATATATATATATATATATATTAATATACTGATCTCTGGCTGAAGGAGACTCGAGCCTACGAACCTTGGAACAAGGTACGCAGTGCTTTACCAATCTACACACACTGGACAATACCTTGGAGTCCAGCTTGCGCTAGACTTTGATTCAAGGTAGCCAGCTTTCAGGGAGAAGGCTTACAGCTTTTCATCTCATCCCCTGCATGCATCAGCCTTACTAGAGATATTAACAATGCAAGGAATTCGCAAGAGAAGGCGAAATATACACAAACACTAATCTCTGGCTGAAGGAGACTCGAACCTACGAACCTTGGAACAAGGTACGCAGTGCTTTACCAATCTACCCTCACTGGACCAATACCTTGGAGTCCAGCTTGCGCTAGACTTTGATCCAAGGCAGCCAGCTTTCAGATTTTCATCTCATTATTTAGTTGTAGCTACAGTTAGAGTAAAAGGTAGATTGGAAAAGCGGAAAATGGCAACAACAAGCAAGAGGGAGGTGGAAGTGTATAAACTAAGGGAGGAGGAAGTTCGGGTGAGATATAAGCAACTATTGGCAGAAAGGTGAGCTGGTGCAAGTATGAGTAGTGGGGAAGTTGAAGAGGGTTGTAATAGTTTTAAAAATGCAGTATTAGAATGTGGGGCAGAGGTTTGTGGTTATCGGAGGGTGGGTGCAGGAGAAAAAAGGAGTGATTAGTGGAATGATGAAGTAAAGGGTGTGATAAAAGAGAAGAAGTTAGTTTATGAGAAGTTTTTACAAAGCAGAAGTGTTATAAGAAGAGTAGAGTATATGGAGAGCAAAATAAAGGTGAAGAGAGTGGTGAGAGAGCGCAAAAGGAGAGCAGATGATAGAGTGGGAGAGGCACTGTCAAGGAATTTTAATTGAAATAAGAAAAAATTTTGGAGTGAGTTAAACAAGTTAAGAAAGCCTAGACAACGAATGGATTTGTCAGTTTAAAACAGAGTGGGGGAGTTAGTAGATGGGGAGATGGAGGTTTTGGGTAGATGGCGAGAATATTTTGAGGAACTTTTAAATGTTGACAAAGAAAGGGAAGCGGTAATTTCATGCACTGGCCAGGGAGGTATACCATCTTTTAGGAGTGAAGAAGAACAGGATGTGAGTGTGGGGGAGGTGCGTGAGGCATTACGTCGAATGAAAGGGGGTAAAACAGCTGGAACTGGCGGGATCATGACAGATATGTTCAAAGCAGGGGAGGGGATATAGTGTTGGAGTGGTTGGTATTTTTGTTTAATAAATATATGAAAGAGGGGAAGGTACCTAGGGATTGGCAGAGAGCATGTATAGTCCCTTTATATAAAGGGAAAGGGGACAAAAGAGATTGTAAAAAGGAATAAGTTTACTGAGTATACCAGGAAAAGTGTACGGTAGGGTCACAGTTGAAAGAATTAGAGGTAAGACAGAATGTAGGATTGCGGATGAGCAAGGAGGTTTCAGAGTGGGTAGGGGATGTGTAGATCAAGTGTTTACATTGAAGCATATATGTGAACAGTATTTAGATAAAGGTAGGGAAGTTTTTATTGCATTTACGGATTTAGAAAAGGCATATGATAGAGTGGATAGGGGAGCAATGTGGCAGATGTTGCAAGTATATGGAATATATGGTAAGTTACTAAATGCTGTAAAGAGTTTTTATGAGGATAGTGAGGCTCAGGTTAGGGTGTGTAGAAGAGAGGGAGACTACTTCCCAGTAAAAGTAGCTCTTAGACAGGGATGTGTAATGTCACCATGGTTGTTTAATATATTTATAGATGGGGTTGTAAAAGAAGTAAATGCTAGGGTGTTCGGGAGAGGGGTGGGATTAAATTATGGGGAATTAAATACAAAATGAGAATTGACAAAGTTGCGTTTTGCTGATGATACTGTGCTTATGGGAGATCCTAAAGAAAAATTGCAAAGGTTAGTGGATGAGTTTGGGAGTGTGTGTAAAGGTAGAAAGTTGAAAGTGAACATAGAAAAGAGTAAGGTGATGAGGATATCAAATGGTTTAGATAAAGAAAAATTGGATGTTAAATTGGGGAGGAGGAGTATGGAAGAAGTGAATGTTTTCAGATACTTGGGAGTTGACGTGTTGGCGGATGGATTTATGAAGGATGAGGTTAATCATAGAATTGATGAGGGAAAAAGGTGAGTGATGCATTGAGGCATATGTGGAGACAAAAAACGTTATCTATGGAGGCAAAGAAGGGAATGAATGAAAGTATAGTAGTACCAACACTCTTATGTGGGTGTGAAGCTTGGGTTGTGAATGCAGCAGCGAGGAGGTGGTTGGAGGCAGTGGAGATGTCCTGTCTAAGGGCAATGTGTGGTGTAAATATTATGCAGAAAATTCGGAGTGTGGAAATTAGGAGGTGTGGAGTTAATAAAAGTATTAGTCAGAGGGCTGAAGAGGGGTTGTTGAGGTGGTTTGATGATTTAGAGAGAATGGATCAAAGTAGAATGACATGGAGAGCGTATAAATCTGTAGGGAAAGAAAGGCGGGGTAGGGGTCGTCCTCGAAAAGGTTGGAAGGAAGGGGTAAGGGAGGCTTTGTGGGCGAGGGGCTTGGACTTCCAGCAGGCGTGCATGAGCGTGTTCGATAGGAGTGAATGGAGACGAATGGTATTTGGGACCTGACGATCTGTTGGAGTGTGAGCAGGGTAATATTTAGTGAAGGGATTCAGGGAAACCGGTTATTTTTACATAGCCGGACTTGAGTCCTGGAAATGGGAAGTACAATGCCTGCACTCTAAAGGAGAAGTTTGGGATATTGGCAGTTTGGAGGGATATGTTGTGTATCTTTATACGTATATACTTCTAAACTGTTGGATTCTGAGCACCTCTGCAAAAACAGTGATTATGTGTGAGTTTGGTGAAAGTGTTGAATGATGATGAAAGTATTTTCTTTTCGCTGATTTTCTTTCTTTTTGGGTCACCCTGCCTCGGTGGGAGACGGCTGACTTGTTAATATATATATATATATATATATATATATATATATATATATATATATATATATATATATATATATATATATATATATATATATATATATATATAACTATTCATGGTTCGGATTCTGTACGATCTGTGAAAGGTATCCTTCATCATCAAATAGTCACAGTCTCTTGGATCTCAACGCGTGGGCGAGGCCAACTCAAGAGATGGGACAGCTTCCTCTCGACTCCTTAAAACACTTTTAGAAGTTAAATAAATACACTTTCCCAAATGGTCTTGAAGCTAGAGATCAGCCCAGTGGAAGTGGGAAAATATTTAGGCAGTAACACATCAGAAAATTTTAACAGTGCCAGACACATGGCGCTTCTGTGAGATGTATATGGCACTGTGCACATATCTATGTTTCACTGACTAATTGATTTTGAAGCACTTAAATATTGTAGTGAATTATTTTAATAGATGTTAATTTATTGATATAATGATATATCAATAACTATAAAAAAAATTATGTCATATATAGTGTAACATTTTTTGTGCATTTTTACCACTGGGGCAAAAAAAACATGGAAAAATTGTCAGAGTGTAACACGCCATAAAAATGTAACTTACCTTATTTTTAGATTTCTTGTTGTAATTATATGTGTGTATAATTACAACATGAAACTGTTTTTATTTGCGAATAAAAGGACACGAACAAAGCTGGTCACTCGCGAGCAACATAGATGAACCTGGAGTAGCAATGTCCGTAGAGTTTTCTACCCAACGTTTTGGATAACAAGGCAAAAAGTGGGTTGGTCTTGTAAACAAACTCACAGCAGTTGTTTTCCTATTCAAGATGTAATAAATCATAGCATATCAAATGATTACTTGAGAGCTTAAAAAGGTTGAAAGGAATAATGGAGAAAATTAAATTTTGCAGCTTGATACAAAAATTTCTTAGTGCATCGGAAAGGTATATATGATATATACCAATTTTGATATTAATTAAAATTGGCAAATTGGTACATATATATATGTATCTTAAGCATTCATTAAAAATAATTATAGCATAAGATACATTAGCAGCAATGAAAGTTTGAATCCCAAAGAAGGTCAATCTCAAGAAATCTTCCAGATCCTATAACTGAATTTCTTCAATAAAATTCCCCTCAAGGAAGGTTCCTTGATGTTGGTGAGGGGCTCTTGATATAGGGAATTGGATCTGTGCTCCAGTTCCCCGAATTAAGCCTGAATGCCTTCCACATCCCCCCTCCCCCCAGGCGCTGTATAATCCTCCGGGTTTAGCGCTTCCCCCTTGATTATAATAATAATAATAATAATAATAATAATAATAATAATAATAATTCAATAAAATTGGCAAATCGAAATGTATACAACCCAAATAGACTACGATCCACTTAGTTATCACAGGGGAATCAATAATTCCCCCCCCCCATTTTATTGATGTTAAGAAGTTAACAATTTTGTTAAAACAATGAAATCTTCATATTAGTACCACGCAACTTAGTTGTAGGTTTCAAGCCGATCAGAACAGGCATTCACAAAGTTGTTTAACAGAAAATAATATCACAGTTACTCAGAAAATACTAAAGTGGGCCAGTATAGTCTAATATTAATCAGAACCTCTCCACTAAAGTAGAGTAAATCAGCTTGAAAGTGTCAAATCGATCAGAAAAGACATTCTTATGTTACTGAGCCAAAAAAAAAAAAAAAAATACCAAATTTTGGTATGCAAAATGGACAAACTGGCATCTGCTCATCCAAATAACGTTTCTGACCTTCGAAAAGGTTCGCTGAATTTGAAAGTGTGAAGTGTGAAGCCAGTCAGAAGAACCGTTTTGAAGTTGTCGGAAAGATTCCTTAATGACGTAAAAGAGAAGACGTTAACTTTGTTTATTGAATTAAAACAATAGGAGTTAACGCAGACAGAAAGTAATGTCTGCTGAACCAAAATCTAGTCAACTCACTAACCCACTCAGCTTCTTAAATCACAAGCTAGGCAAGTCACTAGTGCAATCAGCCTGTTGAGGTATAAGCTGGTTAATTAACTACTGCGCCCATTGTATTACTCTAAATAGTCAACTCACTGGTAACCCCTGCGTATTAATATACAAGTTAGTCAACTCACTACTGAACTCAGCGTATTAAATCTCGGTAGTAAATTCACCACTACAATCTGTATTTTTTTTATCTCTAATATTCAGTTAGAGACATGGTACGTAGGTACTGGACCAATACCTTGGCGTCCAGCCAATGCTAGACGTTTTGATCCAAGGCTGCCCGCATTCAGGCAGGTGGTGTTAGCTATTTCATCTCATCCTCTGCTCACACCACTTGTCTGAATGCTGGCTGCCTTAGATCAAAACGTCTAGTATTGGCTGGACGCCAAGGTATTGGTCCATTGTGGTACGGTGGTTAGAGCACTGCGTACCGTGTCCCAACGATCTTAGGTTCGAGTCTCCATTCACCAGAGATTAGTGTTTGTGAATATTTCGCCTGTTCTGAGAATTTTAAATGTATATATATATGTATATATATATGTATATATATGTATGTATATATATATATATATATATATATATATATATATATATATATATATATATATATATATATATATATATATATATATATATATATATAGAGAGAGAGAGAGAGAGAGAGAGAGAGAGAGGTACCACCTCTAGAACTGTCCTGGGGACCCTCATCCTCAGAGAAAAGAATAAACTTACTTCAGGGAAAACTCAAGGTTCTCCCTGAAGCTGTTTGAGAATTTTCTCCTACCACCTCCTATTTTTAATATATATTTTATTTAAAGACAAAATACATTGACAAAACATTCACAAAGATAAAATAGAAAGTAATACAACGTAGGTAACTCAGAGCTACATCTCGAATACTTCGTCCAGCTCCCCGGCGGTGGGCCGCGTGCCCAGAATGCTGCAGGCATTTCCTCTCTGGATCGCAACACTGAGTCTCTGAAAGAGAAAGTTGGTAGCCCTGTGGTCCTTGGTTTCTATGATGAGCTTTTCACTCAGCTCTTTGAGGAACTTTAGAGCACACTTGCGCCATGCTCCAAGGGTCTCCGACCCTATTGGGATGAAGTTATAGCAAGGAGGAAGGTCTTCATATTTGCGGATCTTCTGGGTCTCCCTGTGGCTGGCAGCTCCACCCCCTTCCACTACGGAGTATGGCAAGTAGGTGTCTGTCAATGTGGCAGCACAGATGTAGTCCCAGGCAATCTGCTTTTTATCCTTCCAAGGTAGCATAGTGGCTCCATCAGGACACTTTTGATTTCCGTCAGACCTTTGCACTTGGGGTTCCCGTTGAGCTGGGCAACGGGCTGTGGCGAGGCTTCTCTTTATGATGTCACTGGCCTCATCATGTCTGGCATACTTCCCTTCTGCTGTGTGACACACGAGACCATGAAGTCCGAATTGATCAGCTGTCGCCCTGCTGCAAATACACCTATGTTCGGTGAGGATGGGGGAGGCTAGGAGAAGAGCAACACCAATCATAATGGTCTGTGGGTCTAGTCGAGTGCCCAAGGAGGAATTGGGAACAGCTAGCAGGAAATCTCCTGAGTGTGGTGCCTTCACTGCCAGGAGACGAGCTTTGTCCTTTCCTGAGGCGTTGGAGAGCATTGTGTTGGCGATTTTTTTCATGATCGGTTTGTCCTAGTGGGACTGTTTGTGTTCTTTGGGAGGAGCTGGTCTACTGGAGGAATCTGTAAGGGTGTCCCACCTAATCGCTGCTTCAGTAAACTTGGGGTCTTGAGCTCCTCCCACGTCTCTCAAGCGTTCGGGAACAATCTTCTTGACTAATGCACTGGAAGCCAAACACGAAGACAGAAAAGCAGGTAAAGCAACATGCGTTGCTTTTCTCACCCCTATACCTCCTAGTCGCCCTGGGAGGGTTGCCTGATCCCATTGCTGATCCTCTAGTGACAGGTTCAGTGCCTTCTTAAAGGTTGACCTCAGGTGTGCGTCATATTCGTCGAGTGTTGGGTTGTCAAAAGAAGGTGCACACCTCAGGAAGTAAGTGAGTCTTGGAATAGTAAGGCACCTTGTGAGGAGATACAGAGCATCATGGGCATCAAGATTGCTTATTCTCTACTCCATTCTCATCAGGTCATTTGTTCTTGAGGTCAGTGTTGATGGCCTGGTGACCCAGTGGTGCTCCCAAGAGGGTACTGTTGGACGGAGTGGTAGTAGAGACTTCTGGGAGGATTCTTCGCACAGCATTGATTATTTCCTGGTTCGCCGTAATGATTTCCCACTTGGAGGGATTGAGGATGAGTCCCAAGTCTTCTCCCTGTGTATTCACCAGTTGTAGGTCCCCCACCAGGAACTCTTCAGTACCTGCCAGACTGTCATCATCCAGGTACCAGATGTTGAGCTCGCTGCATAGGCTGGAAGTTAGTTCTCTTACTGCCAAGCAGAAGAGAAGTGGAGCGAGTGGGTCGCCCTGCTGAACACCTTCTGATGAGAGAATTTCATGTTCTCCAAACAAAAGAATTGAGGGTTTGCTGTAGCCGGCTGAAATGAACGGAAAAAGACTGGGGAAGCGATCCCGAACAGCTGGCAAGACAACATCTCTCTGATATATATATGCGCAATAAGATCACAGTAAACAGGTGATTCCACAATATGCAAAACAACCACTGTGAAAGAATAGTGAAATTCCAAGCGTTTCGTGACTACTCACGAAACGCTTGGAGCACCTCAGTCCATTTATAATCCTAACTTTACTCAAAGTGCAGTACACCACTGACGAAAGTTTGAAGCTTATCGGAAAAGACATTCTCCAGCAATACCATAGACACCTTGGAAGAAGCAAAAAAACTACGACAACAACTGTAAGCATCGGAATTTGAGGAATATTTAATATATTTTTAATAAAATCGAAGCCTTTCCCTCGTCCTAGGTATGCCTGAGAGCTCCTCACATTGTGTAGCTGTGATGGGCAATGAAGGTAGGCAGGTGTGTATCAAGCTACGCTCATCTCCCAGATCACAACTCGACAGTGATGGTGGTAAACCCTGGCAAGCTATGTGACTCACACCACTCTTACCTCTCCCTCACATCACCTTTATTACAACATTAACACTCTCTTGCCACCCTCATCTGATCCCTTACACCTCCTTCACACCAACATTACTCACCTCCCCCACAAAGCCACTCCATCATTTATACAATCCTCACACTATTCACACAATCCTAACACCAACACCACATTTCTCACACACTTCACACTATCTTAACACCAGCACCATCACATATCTCACACCATCATAACAACATCACCACATATTTCACACACTTCACACTATCGTAGGACCAGCAGCATCACATATCTTACTATCACTTTCGCTACAGCATCCCATCTCCCCGGCAGAGTTTCACTAACACAACTCACACCCTTCACACACGAATCCTCAGTACGTCTTAACATGCGAGTACATCCTCACACCAGATTACATGTTCACAGCAACCTCACCTTCCTCCTTCCAACAACCAGCCGCTATACCATATCACAAGGGGTGGGTGGGTGGTCGTGTTGGTGGGCGAGTGGGCGGGTGGTGGGGTGGGTGAGCGTGCGGGTAGCAGTGTCCACATAGTGTAAGGGAGGACGCAGCGAGCAGCCATGCTCAGTAGAGGCGTAGCTTCGCCGCCGGTAACACGTGGAATTCAGCACTTCCCCGCCCCCCTTCTCTCTCTCTCTCCTCTCTCTCTTCCCCTCCCGGCTCCTCCCGTTGGTTCTCCCCGACACACTCTCTCCCCGTCCTACGCACCAGTATCTCCCGTCACTCAGAGATTTGCACTGAAAGGATGTGCTTCGCAATTCTCTCAATCGCCAAAGCGCTTGCAATATTTCCAATGATGAATAGTGGCTAAGAGTTTGCTGATGCAGTGTATTCAAATATTTCAGTTTTGAAGGAAACAAATATGGCTCAGTGCTCTTGTTAGGAAAGGAATGGGAAACCAAAATAATGAGTAGAAAAAGTATTTCCGTAGAGTAAGAGAAACGGGTCTGTGTTTGGACGGGAGGGGGTAAAGTGAGACCTCCCCCCCCCCCCAGGATATATCGACTCGCTTAATGCCCCATGCGACCCCTTCCAAAATTCGCAATGGAGTGTAAAAAGTGCGTCCCCCGTTGTGCTTTTCCAAGAGTGTGACCTTCCTTCCTCCCATTTTTTCATCGCTGTTCGCGTCAGAAATACATCTAAAAAAAACTCGCCCACTCTTCCTCCCAAAAAAGAAGTATCAGTGTTCAATTCTTAATCATACATTGTGACAATGATCTTGCGGGTGGAGGTTCCGAGAGGAAACCCCGGTACTGCTGCAGGCCTCGTCTCCCCGCCACCTCGAAACTCAGCGTAAGTCAAGCACCATTCTCTTATATTTCACCTCAGCTTCGAGGCTCTGCCATTACCCAAATAATCTTTCTCTTCCTTTTACCTTAATTAAAAAAGGCAGAGAAGCCAGCAGCGATGTTGTATTGAAGACTCCCTCGAGGGAGGTCCTTGATGCGAGTGAGAGAAGGATCTTGATGCCAGGAATTCGACCTGACCATTTCCCCATTCCCTGCTTGATTCTTACGGGTTTAACACTTCTCCTGTCAATAATAATAATAATAATAAAAATAATAATATTAATGAACATAAAATAAATAATAACAGTAAAATAATAATAATAATAATAATAATAATAATAATAATAATAATAATAATAATAATAATAATAATAATAAAAATAAAAATAATAAATAATAATAATAATAATAATAATAATAATAATAATAATAATAATAATAATAATAATAATAATAATAATAATAATAATAATAATAATAATAATAATAATAACATTAAAAACACTAAAAATTTATTTACGAGTACGTGGAAGGACAAGGAAGTTACTATGGGAAGGGGACAAGGAAAGAAATGTGTTAAGGGAAAGAAAGGGTAAGAATAAGTAGAGGTAGGCAAAAGAAGGAACAAAGCAGAGAGTGATAAGATTGAAAAGGGAAAGGCAGGAAAGCGACAACGATGGAATTAAGATAAAGAAGAAATATGGATGATGATGATGATTGAGTGATGGAAAAGCTGTAATGCAAGTTATGGGAAGCGCTGAGAAGTAAGCTATGAGAGGAGCTGGGAGGGAAGCTATAGGAAGTGCTGGGAGGGAAGCTATTGGAGGTGCCGGGTGGGAAGCTATAGGAAGTTCTGGGAGGGAAACTATAAGAAGTATTGGGAGTAAAGCTATAGGGAGTGCTGGGAGGGAAGCTATAGGAAGTGCTGGGAGGGAAGCTATAGGAAGTGCTGGGAGGGAAGCTATAGGAAGTGCTGGGAGGGAGGCTATAGGATGTGCTGGGATGGAATGTATAACTAGTGCTGGGAGAGAAGCTGTAAGAAGTGCTGGGAAGGAACCTGTGAGAAGTGCTGGGAGGAAAGCTATGAGAAGTGCTGGGAGGGAGGCTATAGGATGTGTTGGGAGGGAAGCTATACGAAGTGCTGGGAGGGAAGCTATAGGAAGTACTTAGAGGGAAGCTATAGGAAGTGCTGGGAAGGAAAGCTATGAGAAGTGCTGGGAGGGGAGCCATGAGAAGTACTGGGAAGGAAGCAGTAAGAAGTGCTGGGAAGAAAACTATAGGAAGTACTGGGAGGGAAACTATGAGAAGTGCTGGGAGGGAAGCAGCGAGATGTGCTGGTAGGGAAGCAGTGGGAAGTGCTGGGAAGGAAGCAGTGAGAAATGCTGGGAAGGAAGCAGTGCAGTGGAAAGTGCTGGGAAGGAAGCAGTGAGAAATGCCAGGAAGGAAGCAGTGCAGTGGGAAGTGCTGGGAAGGAAGCAATGGGAAGTGCTGGGAAGGAAGCAATGGGAAGTGCTGGGAAGGAAGATATAGGATACACGGAGAGAAGCTAAGCGAGATGCTTGAAAAATTAGTAGTGGTAGTTGCTTGGTGGAAAGCTAAGGTAGGTGATGTGCGGGTCTCGTGGTTGTTGGTTAGGAAACTGTAGTTGTTATTGGGTAGGTCCCTATCATGGTTGATTGTTAAGAAACTGTCGTGGTTGTTGGTTAGGAAACTATCGTCGTTGTTATGTATATATATATATATATATATATATATATATATATATATATATATATATATATATATATATATATATATATGCAAAACAACCACTCTGAAAGAATAGAGAAATTCCAAGCGATTTCGTGACTACTCACATTATCAAGGAACTATGATAGTTCCTTGATAATGTGAGTAGTCACGAAAGCGCTTGGAATTTCTCTATTCTTTCAGAGTGGTTGTTTTGCGTATTTTGAAATCACCTGTTTACTGTGATCTTATTGCATATATATATATATATATATATATATATATATATATATATATATATATATATATATATATATATATATATATATATATATATATATATATATATATATATATATATATATATATATATATATATATACATATATATATGTCGTGCCGAATATGTAAAACTGGTCAATTAGCAAGAACTCATTTAAAATTAAGTCCTTTCTGAAATTTTCTCTTATACGTTTAAAGATATATTTTTTCATTAATATTAATGTAAAAAATTTTAATTTTGCACCAAAAGAATCTTAGAAAACTTACCTAACCTTATTATAACAAGAGCAATTTATTTTAGCTTAACCCAACTAAATATATTTTAGATTTGTTTACAATAATTTAATACTAAACAAACACAGTGAAATATATTTTTTTCGTTAGGTTCAGAATGATTTTTGCGAAATTATTGCATACACAAATTTTCGCTTGTCCTATATGGCAAGATGAGCGTTGCTATTTAAGCCAAGATCGCAAGTTCTGCCTATTCGGCACGACATATATATATATATATATATATATATATATATATATATATATATATATATATATATATATATATATATATATATATATATATATATATATATATATATATATATATATATATATATATATATATATATATATATATATATATATATATATATATATATATATATATATATATATATATATATATATATATATATATATATATATATATATATATATATCTTATATATTATATATATATATATATAATATATATATATATATATATATATATATATATATATATATATATATATATATATATATATATATATATATATATATATATATATATATATATATATATATATATATATATATATATATATATATATATATATATATATATATATATATATATAAGCAAAACAACCACTTTGAATGAATAGAGAAGTTCCAAGTGCTTTCGTGACTACTCGCATTATCAAGGAACAGTGAAAGTAAAGCATCAAAGGAAGGTATATAAAGGGGTAGTCCACACCTCACTATCAGATCCCACAACAAATAAAACACCTGACGCGAGACATCAGGCCCGCCAGCCGAACTAGACAGGTCCTTCATACAACCCACCAACAAACTATTCTACCCAAGAAATGGGTTGTATGAAGGACCTGTCTAGTTCGGCTGGCGGGCCTGCTGTCTCGCGTCAAGTGTTTTTGTTGTTGTGGGATCTGATAGTGAGGTGTGGGCTACCCCTTTATATACCTTCCGTTGATGCTTTACTTTCACTGTTCCTTGATAATGTGAGTAGTCACGAAAGCGCTTGGAACTTCTCTATTCATTCACAGTGGTTGTTTTGCATATTCTGAAATCACCTGTTTAATGTGATCTTATTGCATATATATATATATATATATATATATATATATATATATATATATATATATATATATATATATATATATATATATATATATATATATATATATATATATATATATATATAAATATATATATATATATATATATATATATATATATATATATATATATATATATATATATATATATATATATATATATATATATTTATTGTTCCTTCCTTACGAATATGATATGGTAATGAATATGATATTGTATATATGGACTTCAGTAAGGGTTTCGATAGAGTCCCACATCAGAGACTATTGAGGAAGATTAAGGCACACGGAATAGGAGGAGAAAATTTTTCCTGGATAGAGGAATGGGTGACAAGTAGGTAGAAGAGAGTTTGCAAAAATGGGGAGAAATCAGAGTGGGGAAGCTTTACGAGTGGTGTTCCACAGGGGTCAATGTTGGGTCCAAGTGACATGGTCCTTAGACAAATAGTTAAATTAAAACCGAACAAATCCCCAGGCCCTGATGAACTGTTTGCAAGGATTCTAAAGGAATGTAAAGAGGAACTTAGCAAACCTTTGGCTAATCTTTTCAACATATCACTACAAACTGGCATGGTGCCAGATAAGTGGAAAATGGCAAATGTAATACCTGTTTTCAAAGCAGGTGACAGGTCCTTAGCTTCGAACTATAGACCAATAAGCCTAACCTCCATAGTGGGGAAGTTTATGGAATCAGTAATTGCCGAGGCAGTTCGTAGCCATCTTGAAAAGCATAAATTAATCAACGAATCTCAGCACGGTTTTACAAAAGGGCGTTCCTGCCTTACGAATATGATATGGTAATGAATATGATATTGTATATATGGACTTCAGTAAGGGTTTCGATAGAGTCCCACATAAGAGACTATTGAGGAAAATTAAGGCACACGGAATAGGAGGAGAATTTTTTTCCTGGATAGAGGCATGGTTGACAAGTAGGCAGGAGAGAGTTTGCAAAAATGGGGAGAAATCAGAGTGGGGAAGCGTCACGAGTGGTGTTCGACAGGGGTCAGTGTTAGGCCCCTTGTTGTTCACAATCTACATAAACGACATAGATGAGGGAATAAATAGCCACATTAGCAAGTTTGCGGATGACACCAAAATAGGCCGTCGAATTCATTCTGACGAGGACATTAGAGCACTCCAGGAAAATTTGAATAGACTGATGCAGTGGTCGGAGTAGTGTCAGATGCAGTGTATTATAGACAAATGCAAAGTGCTAAACATTGGACAGGTAAATAACCATGCCACATATAAACTAAATAATGTAGATCTTAATATTACGGATTGCAAAAAGGATTTGGGAGTTCTGGTTAGCAGTAATATGAAACCAAGACAACAGTGAATAAAAGTTCACAACAAAGCGAACAGAATCCTTCGCTTCATATCGAGAAGCATAAATAATAGGAGTCCTCAGGTTGTTCTTCAACTCTATATATTCTTGGTTAGGCCTCATCTAGATTATGCTGCACAGTTCTGGTCACCGTATTACAGAATGGATACAAATGCTCTGGAAAACGTACAAAGGAGGATGACGAAGTTGATCCCATGTATCAGAAATCTTTCCTATGAGGATAGACTGAGGGCCCTGAATCTGCACTCTCTAGAAAGGCGTATAGTTAGGGAGGATATGACTGAGGTGTATAAATGGAAGACAGGAATAAATAAAGGGTATGTAAGTAGGGTACTAAAAATATCTAGCCTAGACAGGACTCGCAGCAATGGCTTTAAGTTGGAAAAATTAAGATTCAGGAAGGATATAGGAAAGCACTGGTTTGGTAATAGAGTTGTGGATGAGTGGAACAAACTCCCGAGTACAGTTATTCAGGCTAAAACGTTGTGTAGTTTTTAAGATATGTTAGATAAATGCAAGAGTGGGTACGGGTGGGTGTGAGTTGGACCTGACTAGTTTGTGCTACTAGGTCAGATGCCGTGCTCCTTCCTTAAATGAATGTAACCTGACCTGACTAGGTTAGGGCATAGGCTTAAGCCGGCAGGCGACTTGGACCTGCCTCGCATGGGCTAGTAGGCCTGTTGCAGTGTTCCTTTTATCTTATGTTCTTATGTTCTTATATAGAACAAAGGTTAGAGAAAAATTAGGTAGACTTAAAACTAACTTTGGATGAATGAAAGATGCTCGATTTTAAATAATTATTTCCTCTCGGTCTTCACACGACACAAACTATACCCCAGTAATCAATTTATTAAGTGGGCCTGAAGAAATTATATTATGTAATATCACAGTCACTAGAAATGTGGCAATCACACAGCTTGACTAATTAAGGTTTCTTAAAGAGTGCAAAATGGAACTTTCTGAACCATTAACTGACATTTTTAATATATCTCTTCAAACAGGTGTAGTGTATGAGATGTGGAAGATGGCTGATGTAAATTCCTATTTTTAAAGCAGGAGATAAGTCTTTACCGTCCAGTTACCGCCCAATAAGCCTGACCACAACTGTAGGCAAATTACTAGAGTCAATTATAGCTGATACTATAAGAAGCCATTTTTTAAGCATAATTTGGTTAATGATACTCAGCAGGGATTTACGAGGGTCCGTTCCTGCGTTTATGACTCACTGACTTTCTTCAATAATGCATTTGAGGCGGTTGATCAGGGTAAACAATTCGATATTATTTATTTGGATTTTAGTAAAGTTTTTGAAAAAGTACCACACAAAAGACTGTTAAAGAAAGATCGGATCATGATATTAGGGGAAATGTCCTGTCATGGATCGAGACATGGGTGACTAACAAAAAAGCAGAGAGCACATATATGGGGTGAAATCTGAGTAGGGATCAGTAACAAGTGGCGTTCCACTGGGATTAGTTTTATGCCCATTGTTGTTCATAATATACATTAATGATCTGGAAAAGGGAATAACTACTGATACAAGCAAATTCGCTGATGACACGGTTAATTGATTCAGAGGAAAATATCGCTGAATTTTAGGAGGATTTAGATAAACTCATGTCGTGGTCTTAAAAGTGGCAGATGCAGTTCATTGTAGATGAATGTAAAGTTCTGAAGCTCGGGAATGTACACAACCCTTGCGCTAATAAACTAGATAATGTAGAAATAGGCCATACAGAATGCGAAAAGGACTTAGGGTTAGGGTAAGCAGGAACCCGAAACCAAGACAGTGCCTAAACATACGTAATAAGGCATACAGATTACTGGGATTTATATCTAGGAGTATAAGCAACAGGAGTCCAGAGGTTATACTACAGTTCTATATATCATAAGTAAGTTCAAATTAATAAATAAATAAATAATTAAATAAGGCCTAACTTAGATTATGCTGCCCAGTTCTGGTCTCCATGCTACAGAATGGATAAAAATTCACTAGAGAACATTCAAAGAGGAATGACAAAAGTAATCCATTGCACAAGGAATCTTCCATACGATGAGACACTGAAATCCCTTAACTTACCTTCTCTTGTACGACGTAGGTATAAATAAGGCACTGAGGATATCCCTTCAGGAAAGACCTCGAAATAATGGATTCAAAGTGGATAAATTTTTATTTAGAAAGGTTATAGGAAAGTATTGGTTTGGAAATATAGTCGATAAGTGAAATAGCCTACCTAGTAGGGTCATTGAAGGTAAAAAGCCTGCCATGGTTGTTGGCTAGTAAACTGCCGTGGTTGTTGGCCAGTAAACTGACGTAGTTGTTGTTTAGGAATCTGCTGGAGTTGCTGGAAAGAAAGGTTTTTTGAAGTGCTGGAAATATATATTTTTTCTTTGAGGGAAGAGGCAGTGGCTGAGATGCAATTCACTAAAATTGCTGGACAAGAACCCTTGTTAATTGATGGGGCAGAAATAATAGGAAGTATACTGGAAAGAAAAGAACTGGAATTGTTGTGCGAAAGATTCTGCAACCGAGCAGTGTGGTATGATGTGTGCTATGTATGTGCAGTGTACTATGAAGTGTACTAGAGATTCTTGGAAATAGAATCTAAACATATATATATATATATATATATATATATATATATATATATATATATATATATATATATATATATATATATATATATATATATATATATATATATATATATATATATATTTATTTTTTCAACAAGTCGGTCGTCTCCCACCGAGGCAGGGTGACCCAAAAAAGAAAGAAAATCCCCAAAAAGAAAATACTTTCATCATCATTCAACACTTTCACCAAACTCACACATTATCACTGCTTTTGCAGAGGTGCTCGGAATACAACAGTTTAGAAGCATATATAAATAACTAAATAACAAAAAGGCACAATACCGTGACTGGAACGATACACAAATAACCCGCACATAAAAGACAGAAGCTTACGACGACGTTTCGGTCCGACTTGGACCATTGACAAAGTCACACTAACAGAGGAGGAGCAGGACGGCTATATATAGGCAGGAAGAGGTGGAGGTAGTAGTAGTGGTAGTAGTAGTAGTAGTAGTAGTACAAGAATTGTATATAATACCGACAGGATGAAATGACACATGCACAACACCCGGGCATCCGGGTGTTGTGTAGAAGCATATACGTATAAAGATACACAACATATCCCTCCAAACTGCCAATATCCCAAACCACTCCTTTAAAGTGCAGGCATTGTACTTCCCATTTCGAGGACTCAAGTCCGACTATATGAATATATATATATATATATATATATATATATATATATATATATATATATATATATATATATATATATATATATATATATATATATATATATATATATATATAAGAACTTCTAGCAAAAAAGCTGCTGGATGGGGTGACAAGCGGCTCTTGGACCTGAGGGAAAATAAAAGCTAAGAGAGTTGCTGAAATGGAAGATATAAGACCATACACATAAACCGCTCTTAAGAGAGGGAAAGTAATAACTACATTTTGGTCCGACATAGACCATTGTCACTTGGCAGTGGTCCAAGTCGGACCGAAACGTCGTCATTACTCTACCTCTCTCCTATGTGCGGGTCATTTGTGTGTTGTTCCAGCCACGGCATTGTGATTTTATTCTTCAATATACTAGAGTGACTGGGAAGGAATCTTTTGGGAGGTGCTAAAAGGAAAACTTTGCAAAGTGATTGCAAGGGAATAATGAAAGGTTCTTGTAAATTTTCTACTGAAAGTGCTGAGAAGAAAGTTGTCGTCGGCGCCGTGAAGGAAGCAGTGGTTCTGTACCCCCTTAGCAGCAGGATGGGAACAAAGATGCGACAGGCATTTTCTCTTTTAATCTCTACACTGAAGTGCTGAAACAAAAGGTGGTAGTCCTTGTGTCTATGGTTGTGTCTGTGACCTTGGACTCCAATTTCCTGAGGAAACTTTAAATATGTGATACCCATAAGCTAAAACGGTAAACGTGAGAAGTTTAATCGTCAATTTGACCAAAACAATCATAGATGCACGAATCAAACAGCAGATGTGCATGGATAGTTCTACACTGGTACTCTGTCTTTCTTCCTGGAATATTTTGTGATGCCACAAGGGCAGCAGGGTTACCAGGGTTGGAAGACGAGAGGGCTCTAGGTTCTTCTCAGGAGATGCTCAGCTGTGGGAAGATTTCTCGCCATAATGTAATTTACTTCGTTGAGTTTTATCTGCCAGCACTTGCAAGATGCTTGTTTTAAATCTCGCAGACCATATCAGCCAGCTTCCACCCTGCCACAGATATTTTGGTATTCAGCGTAAATAGGCGCAAGAAAACAGAGATCTACAATAATGCAAAGTGTTTGCGGGTCAGACCGAGTGCTTGCTGCCTAAGTAGCAGCTGTTAAAAAGATGCTCGGCAGTGACGTATTATTATTATTATTATTATTATTATTATTATTATTATTATTATTATTATTATTATTATTATTAATATTATTATTATTATTATTATTAATATTATTATTATTATTATTATTATTATTATTATTATTATTATTATTATTATTATTATTATTATTATTATTATTATTATTATTATTATTATTATATTACGTTTTATGGTGAAGTTGTAGTAGTCATACAGCGCCTGAACAGTGAGAGATAATTAGGTTCGATCCAAGAAGAGTGAGAACACGTACAATTCCATGGACCAAAACCCCGTTCACCTTCATCAAAGAACATCGCTCGAGAGGCCAGAGTAAATTAGCCAAAGTAAATTATCCCATACTTTGTGTAAGTTCAAATCGTTATTTACAATTTTCTGAGGCACTGACAATAAATTCGAGAACCGAGAGCTATATCTATCATACTGACTGCTGGTGGTGAGGATTAGGCTATAAAAATGAGTGTAGTTGCCCACCCAGTTAGAAGTGCTTGCTCACATCTAATAAAAATGACTGCCAAATCTCGTATTCACCACAGTACTGTGGTAGAACACTGGATTAAAACACCTTACTTAGCTATAGGTTCGATTCCAGCCCAGTTAGTGAACAACACACATGTATTCGTTTATATATATATATATATATATATATATATATATATATATATATATATATATATATATATATATATATATATATATATACATATATATATCTATATATGTGTGTGTGTGTGTGCGTGTGTGTGTGTGTGTGTGTGTGTGTGTGTGTGTGTGTGTGTGTGTGTGTGTGTGTGTGTGTGTGTGTGTGTGTGTGTGTGTGTGTGTGTGTGTGTGTGTGTGTGTGTGTGTGTGTGTGTGTGTGTGTGTACGGTGACTGGCGGTATTGTTCCCTAAGACAGTGAGCGTTGAAGAGACGTCGCTACTGTTATTACCAGTTACTAACACTTAGCATTAGCGGCTGGAAATTAAAGTACAGATTTACCCAAGCAAAACTAGTGATTCTGTAAGTCCCGCTACTATACACAAATAACCGTCACATAGGAGAGAGCATCTTACAACGACGTTTTGGTCCCACTTGGATCATTTTTGTAAATGGTCCAAGTTGGATCCAAACGTTATCGTTTGGGTTATTTGTGTATTGTTCCAGTCACGATATTGTGCCTTTTTGGTCTGTTAGTACCGCTACAGTATTAAAAATAATTATTCGGGTTATTATTGCTCCTTCCATTTCCCTGTTAGTGTTAAGTCTTTCTGAATATTTTACCTTTCATGTTTATGAAGTCAGGTTGTGGCTGACATCTCTCATGTGACAATAATCTTTTATTTAAACACATGTTGCGGAATAATTACAATTATCAGTCAATTATGGAGAGAACATCTTTGCTTTTCAAAATTTATTACAACCAAGTAAAAAACCACGAAGGGATTATATGCATTACTTTTCTCATGACTCAGGATACTTAATAACAAATTGAAAAAAAAAAATAAACTGTGAAAAAAAACTGAACTCCAAGCTAAAAATTAAAATATTTTACTTTCCGCCCATGTAAACCGTAGTTTACGTAGTAATGAGTTTACACGTTGACCATGAAAGGTCGTAGTACTCCAGCTGGAACAATTCACAACTAACCATTCCACCACCCTCAAAATAGGAAATATATATACTAGAGAGGTATCGGTCCGTCCCGGACAATTATTAAGCCACGACTGATATTGTCGTCTTGTTTCTATTTTCAATTTCGACAATGGATTTGGTTGGGTGAATCCCCACGAGGGAGATAGTTGGCGCTACTGTGAAGGCGAGTTAGTGATTTTTGCAGAATTTAAATATAAGTCTGCTGGGAATAAAGCTATAGCTGATGCTGGGAATAAAGCTATAGCTGTTGCTGGGAATAAAGCTATGGCTGTTGCTGGGAATAAAGCTATAGCTGTTGCTGGGAATAAAGCTATAGCTGTTGCTGGGAATAAAGCTATGGCTGTTGCTGGGAATAAAGCTATAGCTGTTGCTGGGAATAAAGCTATAGCTGTTGCTGGGAATAAAGCTATAGCTGTTGCTGGGAATAAAGCTATAACCGATGCTGGGAATAAAGCTTTAGCTGATGCTGGGAATAAAGCTATAGCTGTTGCTGGGAATAAAGCTATAGCCGATGCTGGGAATAAAGCTTTAGCTGATGCTGGGAATGAAGCTATAGCTGATGCTGGGAATAAAGCTGTAGCTGATGCTGGGAATAAAGCGATAGCTGATACTGGGAATAAAGCTATAGCTGATGCTGGGAATAAAGCTTTAACTGATGCTGGGAACAAAGCTACAGGTGATGCTGGGGCGAGAAAAATGCTATGTAAGAACCTTTGAGGCAGCTACAGAAAATGGGGAGAGAGTAGCTATAGAAAGCGCTACGAAGGTTAGCTGTGAGAGTATTTGGGGAGAAAGCTATCAGAGATTCTGAGAAGTTAGTTATTAGAGGTGCTGGGAAGATAGTTACGGGAGGTGCTGAGGTGTCTATGGGAGGGGCTGAGAAGGTGTCTATGGGAGGGGCTGAGAAGGTGTCTATGGGAGGTACTGAGGTGTCT
>NC_091345.1:2111359-2116359 GCF_038502225.1 Cherax quadricarinatus | reverse complement strand
TAGGTTTGTGACACAGGATTTCCCGTTCCTGAAACCATGTTGACTGCTGTTGATGAGATCATTCCTTTCTAGGTGTTCC
The DNA here is from genome assembly GCF_038502225.1 of Cherax quadricarinatus. Classification (NCBI taxonomy): domain Eukaryota; kingdom Metazoa; phylum Arthropoda; class Malacostraca; order Decapoda; family Parastacidae; genus Cherax; species Cherax quadricarinatus. Next base: position 2,116,280 of record NC_091345.1, on the reverse strand, counting down.
ACCACTCTTCTTCTGATAATCTTCTCCATGACAGTGACACTGGTCTGTAGTTTAGTGCTTCATGTCTGTCTCCTTTTTAAAGATTGGGACTACATTTGCTGTCTTCCATGCCTCAGGCAATCTCCCTGTTTCGATAGATGTATTGAATATTGTTGTTAGGGGTACACATAGCGCCTCTGCTCCCTCTCTCAGGACCCATGGAGAGATGTTATCCGGCCCCATTGCCTTTGAGGTATCTAGATCACTCAGAAGCCTCTTCACTTCTTCCTCGGTTGTGTGTACTGTGTCCAGCACTTGGTGGTGTGCCCCACCTCTCCGTCTTTCTGGAGCCCCTTCTGTCTCCTCTGTGAACACTTCTTTGAATCTCTTGTTGAGTTCCTCACATACTTCACGGTCATTTCTTGTTGTCTTTCCTCCTTCCTTTCTTAGCCTGATTACCTGGTCCTTGACTGTTGTTTTCCTCCTGATGTGGCTGTATAACAGCTTCGGGTCAGGTCTGGCTTTCGCTGCTATGTCGTTTTCATATTGTCGTTGGGCCTCCCTTCTTATCTGTGCATATTCATTTCGGGCTCTACGACTGCTCTCCTTATTCTCCTGGGTCCTTTGCATTCTATATTTCTTCAGTTCCCTAGCACACTTGGTTTTTGCCTCCCTGCACCTTTGGGTGAACGATGGGCTCATCCTGGCTTTTTCATTATTCCTGTTACCCTTGGGTACAAATCTCTCCTCAGCCTTCTTGCACATTGTTGCTACATATTCCATCATCTCATCAACTGGCTTCCCTTACAGTTCTCTGTCCCACTGAACCCCGTTCAGGAAGTTCCTCTTTCCCGTGTAGTCCCCTTTCTTGTAGTTTGGCTTCATTCGTCCTGGCCTTCCTGCTTCCCCCTCCACTTGTAGCTCTGCTGTGTATTCGAAGCTTATAACCACATGATCGATGGCCCAAAGGGGTCTTTCATATGTGATGTCCTCAATATCTGCACTGCTCAAGGTGAATACTAGGTCCAGTCTTGCTGGTTCATCCTCTCCTCTCTCTCTTGTAGTGTCCCTTACGTGTTGGTACATGAAGTGTGTGTGTGTGTGTGTGTATGTGTGTGTGTGTGTGTGTGTGTGTGTGTGTGTGTGTGTGTGTGTGTGTGTGTGTGTGTGTGTGTGTGTGTGTATGTGTGTGTGTGTACACGTTACAAGGTTGCCCATGTTCGTTACCGTCAACGTGACATATGGCACTGATGGAGTCTCTTATCCTGTTAAAAATATTGAAGAAAATGAAAAGCATACAAAACTCGAACGAAGCAATGGCACACAAACACAAATGTGGTGGTGGGAGCAGCAAAAGAAAAACAGAGGACTCTTGGTATATATACTGAGGTAAAAAAATCAGGAAAAAATGTCTATGGAGATAATTTCGGGAAAAGAAAGGCAGATGTTTATGGAAGTTGGAGCACTTGAGATTAAAGGAAATATTTTCAAGGAACTCCGAAGGAAGTTGAACAAGATTGTAGCACGAAATTAAGTAAGACAATGACTGGCAAAGAAAATGGCGATGATAAGAGGAAGTCAGTGACAATGACAGGAGAGACAACTTTTCAGTTCAGGAAAAAAGGCGTTCAGGAAAATATTTGTGGCGTGATAAGCACGCAATATCTGAAAGATTTTATTACCACTGAATAGATTGTTTAGAAAGCTGATGATAAGAGTGATAACAGCCGGTCTTCGCTATCCTCTTCCCTTCCCCTCTCCTGTCCCCCTACTCCCCTTCCTATCTTGTTACCTAATCCTTTTTCCCTCTCTTGTCCTCCCTCTCTGGCTTCTTTACTTTCTCTCTCCTGTCCCGTTCTTGTTCCTTTCTCCTCCCGTTGTCATAAAGCTAGTGCAAGTTTCTATTAATATTCATAACGAAGTAACAATGATTCACCTTTATTAATTTATTCATGTTATCTCTCTCCCTCTGTGTGTGTGTGTGTATATATATATATATATATATATATATATATATATATATATATATATATATATATATATATATATATATATATATATATATATATATATATATATATATATATATATATATATATTTTATTATTTTTTTATTATCACACTGGCCGATTCCCACCAAGGCAGGGTGGCCCGAAAAAGAAAAACTTTCACCATCATTCACTCCATCACTGTCTTGCCAGAAGGGTGCTTTACACTACAGTTTTTAAACTGCAACATTAACACCCCTCCTTCAGAGTGCAGGCACTGTACTTCCCATCTCCAGGACTCAAGTCCGGCCTGCCGGTTTCCCTGAACCCCTTCATAAATGTTACTTTGCTCACACTCCAACAGCACGTCAAGTATTAAAAACTATTTGTCTCCATTCACTCCTATCAAGCACGCTCAGGCATGGCTACTGGAAGTCCAAGCCCCTCGCACACAAAACCTCCTTTACCCCCTCCCTCCAACCTTTCCTAGGCCGACCCCTACCCCGCCTTCCTTCCACTACAGACTGATACACTCTTGAAGTCACTCTGTTTCGCTCCATTCTCTCTACATGTCCGAACCACATCAACAACCCTTCCTCAGCCCTCTGGACAACAGTTTTGGTAATCCCGCACCTCCTCCTAACTTCCAAACTACGAATTCTCTGCATTATATTCACACCACACATTGCCCTCAGACATGACATCTCACCTGCCTCCAGCCTTCTCCTCGCTGCAACATTTATCACCCATGCTTCACACCCATATAAGAGCGTTGGTAAAACTATACTCTCATACATTCCCCTCTTTGCCTCCAAGGACAAAGTTCTTTGTCTCCACGGACTCCTAAGTGCACCACTCACCCTTTTCCCCTCATCAATTCTATGATTCACCTCATCTTTCATAGACCCATCCACTGACACGTCCACTCCCAAATATCTGAATACATTCACCACCTCCATACTCTCTCCCTCCAATCTGATATCCAATCTTTCATCACCTAATCTTTTTGTTATCCTCATAACCTTACTCTTTCCTGTATTCACTTTTAATTTTCTTCTTTTGCACACCCTTCCAAATTCATCCACCAATCTCTGCAACTTCTCTTCAGAATCTCCCAAGAGCACAGTGTCATCAGCAAAAAGCAACTGTGACAACTCCCACTTTATGTGTGATTCTTTATCTTTTAACTCCACGCCTCTTGCCAAGACCCTCGCATTTACTTCTCTTACAACCCCATTTATAAATATATTAAACAACCACCGTGACATCACACATCCTTGTCTAAGGCCTACTTTTACTGGGAAATAATTTCCCTCTTTCCTACATACTCTAACTTGAGCCTCACTATCCTCGTAAAAACTCCTCACTGCTTTCAGTAACCTACCTCCTACACCATACACCTGCAACATCTGCCACATTGCCCCCCTGTGTGTACCCCTAACAACAATATTCAATACATCTATCTAAACAGAGAGATTGCCTGAGGCATGAAAGACAGCAAATGTAGTCCCAGTCTTTAAAAAAAGAGACAGACATGAAGCACTAAACTACAGACCAGTGTCACTGACGTGTATAGTATGCAAAGTCATGGAGAAGATTATCAGGAGAAGAGTAGTGGAACACCTTGAAAGGAATGATCTCATCAACAGCAGCCAACATGGTTTCAGGGACGGGAAATCCTGTGTCACAAACCTACTGGAGTTCTATGACAATTGTGACAGCAGTAAAACAAGAGAGAGAGGGGTGGGTGGATTGCATTTTCTTGGACTGCAAGAAGGCATTTGACACAGTTCCACACAAGAGATTGGTGCAAAAACTGAAACCCCAAGCAGGGATAACAGGGAAGGCACTTCAATGGATCAGGGAATATTTGTCAGGAAAACAGCAGCGAGTCATGGTACGTGGCGAGGTGTCAGAGTGGGCACCTGTGACCAGCGGGGTCCCACAGGGGTCAGTCCTAGGACCAGTGCTGTTTCTGGTATTTGTGAACGACATGACGGAAGGAATAGACTCCGAAGTGTCCCTGTTTGCAGATGGCATGAAGTTGATGAGAAGAATTCATTAGATCGAAGACCAGACAGAACTACAAAGAGATCTGGACAGGCTGCAGACCTGGTCCAGCAATTGGCTCCTGGAGTTCAACCAAATCAAGTGCAAAGTCATGAAGATTGGGGAAGGGCAAAGAAGACCGCAGACGGAGTACAGTCTAGGGGGCCAGAGAATACAAACCTCACTCAAGGAAAAAGATCTTGGGGTGAGTATAACACCAGGCACATCTCCTGAAGCGCACATCAACCAAATAACTGCTGCAAAATATGGGCACCTAGCAAACCTCAGAACAGCATTCCGACATCTTAATAAGGAATCGTTCAGGACCCTGTACACCGTGTACGTTAGGCCCATATTGGAGTATGCGGCACCAGTTCGGAACCCACACCTAGCCAAGCACGTAAAGAAACTAGAGGAAGTGCAAAGGTTTGCAACAAGACTAGTTCCAGAGCTAAGAAGTATGTCCTACGAGGAGAGGTCAAGGGAAATCAACCTGACGACACTGGAGGACAGGAGAGATAGGGGGGACATGATAACAACATACAAAATACTGAGAGGCATTGACAAGGTGGCCATAGACAGAATGTTCCAGTGATGGGACACAGTAACCAGAGGACACAGTTGGAAGTTGAAGACACAGGTGAATCACAGGGATGTTAGGAAGTATTTCTTCAGCCACAGAGTAGTCAGGAAGTGGAATAGTTTGGGAAGCGATGTAATGGAGGCAGGATCCATACACAGCTTTAAGCAGAGATATGATAAAGCTCACGGTTCAGGGAGAGTGACCTAGTAGCGACCAGTGAAGAGGCGGGGCCAGGAGTTTGGACTCGACCCCTGCAACCTCAACTAGGTTAGTACACACACACACACACACACACACACATCAAATAGTGCCCATTTTTTTC
>NC_091345.1:2098859-2106359 GCF_038502225.1 Cherax quadricarinatus | reverse complement strand
ATAGAATTATCATACATAGCAGCATATGTGTAGAGAACCTAGGATAACCCAAAAAAGTCAGACAGAGTGACTTATTTCCATTGCAGGTTCCTAGCAGCTATTGGGACGGTACCATCCTGCAAGTTCCTAGCAACTAGTGGGAAAGTACCATCCTGCAGGTTCCTAGCAACTAGTGGGGAAAGTACCATCCTGCAGCTTCTTAGCAACTAGTGGGAAGGTACCTTCCTGCATGTTCCTAGCAACTATCGGGAAAGAACCATCCTGCAGGTTCCTAGCAACTAGTGGGAAAGGTACCATCCTGCAGGTTCCTAGCAACTAGTGCGAAGGTATCATCCTGGAGATTCCTAGCAGCTAGTGGAAAGGCACCATCATGCAAATTCCTAGCAACCAGTGGGAAGGTACCATCCGTAGGTTCATAACAACTAGTGGGTAGGTACCATCCTGCAGATTCTTAGCAACTAGTGGGAAGGTACTATTCTATAGGAACCTAGCATTTAGTGGGAAGGTACCATCCTGTAGGTTCCTAGTAACTAGTGGGAAAGCTCTATCCTGCAGGTTCCTAGCAACCACTGGAAAGGTACCATCCTGCAGATTCCTAGCAGCTAGTGGGAAGATACCATCCTGCAGGTTCTTAGCATTTAATGGGAAGGTACCATTCTGTAGGTTTCTAGCAACTAGTGGGAAGGTACCATCCTGCAGGTTCCTAGCGAAAATGTTAGCTGTGACACAGGTGACGGTTTGTTCCACAAGATAACTGTAGAAGGAAAACATTAGTTATCTTAATATTTTATTAAAGACTTAACACTGGACACAATATCCATGAAAAGAGGACATAAACACTGAAGTTACTTCTAAGGAAAGAACAATAACCATCATTGAGAGGCTAATGATTTAATATTTATATATGCAAGTTTTCTCTAGGAAGCTAATGATTTTAGACTTAGATATTTCCTTTGAACTTCATCAGAATCTTGGTAGATGGAGAGCTTTTCTAGAGGTGAGAACAATGCTCTAGAAAAGAGTGAGTGACATCTGTTGCAGGGACGAATTAATTGACCAATGAAATTTTTTCCAAACTCCCAGAGAATTTCAAGCTTTTGTAGCAACTCTTGACAGTAGAAGTAATTAACGTAATCAGAAGTGATTAACCTAAGATATTAATTGAAGATTATGGGTCATCAAAAGAGGTTTTATCATTATAACTTCTAATACGCCGAAGTTTATTATAATTAATAAAAAAAAATATTTTAATAGGATTAAAGTGGGGTTAGTAATAAGAGAGCTGGTTTCCAGTGATTTGTAATTAGGCGGTGTCTTTATTCACCTTTAAGTCGGCAGTACATCCAGTAACATATACTTGTACATTTTATTGTTTGTCTCTTTGTTCGTGTTTAATTAATAATGTTTGCTGTCAGGAATATTATCACAAGGGATATAATCTCATTGTCTGACTGTCGAGATATTATCTATCTCCTTTCTTTTGATAACCCATATTTATCTTTTTTTTTTTTAATTATTTTCTCTATTCATCATTTTTATTATATCGTATGATAATTCTGAAATGTATGTGAGGGGGATGGGGAAGGGGGTCTAACAGCCTTGTACCCCACCTCTCGCTCAGGAGTCTCAATTGGTGTTGCCACTGACTCAGGGGAGGGCTTGAGTTATTGCTCTGTCTCCATTAATATAGCCTCACTCACAAAAACTTCTTACACATGTAAATTTTGGGAGTTAGTATTTCTGTACTGTCTGCAGGATATGTCCAATGTCTAGACTCTCTTGTCTTAACTACAGTGCAAACATAGCCTCTTGACAGGAATGGCCATTATACTGAATTTCTCTCAGTGTCCACACAACACAGCTGCTCTTTCACTAACGCATACCTTACAATACGTCACTGTAGGCTTAATTTCATGTTTATATAACATATTCTGAGAATGAGAGAGAGAGAGAGGTGTCAACTGCCATGTGTGGCATATACTTTATGTCTTGGATTGACTTGACTCGTTTGGGTGTTGTAAACCCTTATGTTTAGTGCTTTGACTCTACTTCTAAATTGATTAAAGTTAATTCAGGAATAGGTATAATTCTAGTAGATGAGTAACACACATGTGCAACACTTATGTACCTTTGTTGTTGAAACATTTCATCTGTTCTGTAGGGTTCTTCAGTCGAATTCAAAGATTACTAAATATTTGAAAGAACAGCAGCAATGGTTAGGTAAGCGGAGGTGATCAGTCCCTCGGCCATGAATAAGAAGTTTTGATGGGATCAATTCCTTAGCCTACGGAAGTTTTAAGCTCCATAGTCTCTTTACTTTAATAAAAACTTTGAAGCCGAATACTTCTTAGGAATGAGGGACTGATTACCTCATCTTTGCCTCCTCACTTCTGCTCTCTCCAATATTTAGTCACCTCTCTATTCAACTGAAGAAGCCTGTAGTGCAGGCAAAATATTTCTACAGTGAAGAAGGCTGACTGATGCACGTGTTCTATTCATCTACCTAACAGTGTTGTATACCAACAATAAGGTGTGCTTCTAAGAAATAGCTATTAAGTGGACATGCCCAGGTCTGTGGGGTGAGTCTACTCTAGGAATGAGTGGACTTAGTCTCTTTATTTTCTTTCTGGTGAATACACGCTACAGATTATCGAATTAATATTTTACTAGATGTTATCTGGACACACATAGATGCATTATTGTATGGAGTTAGGTACAGTGCTAGTATGTTTCGCACATTGATACATATATATATATATATATATATATATATATATATATATATATATATATATATATATATACATATATATATATATATATATATATATATATATATATATATATATATATATATATATATTTATATATATATATATATATATTTGTAATAAGATCAGAGTAAACAGGTGATATCACAATATGCAGAACAACCTGGAGTTTACCTGGAGAGAGTTCCGGGGGTCAACGCCCCCGCGGCCCGGTCTGTGACCAGGCCTGTGAAAATTAGTAAAATTCCAAACGCTTTCCTGACTTCTCACATTATCAAGGAACTATAAAAATAAAACATCAACAGAAACGCACATAAGGGCAAGACTACTCGTCACAGTCACTTCACAACACCAGACTCTGTAAAACAACTCATACTTTATCCAAGCATTAAGATTTTTTACTTGTCTAATGTATCATTAAATTCTTCCCAAATTTTGTTAATTATAAATGAATCCAATGTATATAAACCATAAAGAAATACAGAATGTGGTGTGTAACGTGTGTACCATGTATATTGTTTTGTGTATATATTATGTATATATTATGAATTCACTGTGGATGCATTGCGTGTATTATGTATGTATTTTGTGAATCGTGTATAAGCAAGCTGGACTGGGACGAGATCAAGAGAGGAAGTATAAGAAGTAGTGGTAGCAGTATGACTGGTAGCCTTACCACTACCACTACTTTCTCTTCTTTCTCTCTTGGTCCCGTTTCTGTTCAGCTCGACTATGTGTATTGGCTCTCTCTTTTGTGTTAGTGTTACCTTGTAAAGGGTCCCAGTCAAACCGAAAAGTCGCCCTATGTTTATCTCTCCTATGTGTGGATTACTTGTGTATTGTTCCACACCTTGTCAGAGTTTGAGTCCTGAAGCTAAATATTCACTATAAACTCGAAGAAATATGATCTGAGAAATAACTGCATTGTTCAAAATACTTAAGAATTTTTTGGGAAAGAACAGAATAAGACACTTTTGAGACAATAGATGCGAGGGTAATAGTTATATTGGAGGAATGGAGAAGGTTGAGCCAGTGTTTGCTTCCAAGAAGATAAAACAAATATATAGGACAAACTGACAAAAACACAGTCGCTGAAGAACATTTTCTAGCTACACCATGAAGCACAAAACCTGGGCCATACACTCTCTTGACTCTTAAAACCACTGAAGGTTTGTGATGCAGCTTGTTTCAGGCAGTGATACGAGGCTTTGTGCGGGAAGGCTGGCGTCGTCCAAGCTAGAGTAAGAACAAAAACATAGCACTGGATAATTTGGTTTTGTAAGAGGAAGAGGGAGATACCTAACGGAAAGAAACGAGAAAAAAACTAGTGACAAATGATAAGTGACTGGCAAAGTTGGGAGGTAATAGTTGGTCGCTTCACTGTTTGTTAAGATTCGAGGATCACATTATGCACAGTTTCTACATGAGATTTATGAAGACTGAAGCGTTACTCATGAACCGTAGTAGCGAAGAAAAGCAATATTCACCCAAAGGAAAAGTGAGTTCAAAATTCCTAAACTTTTTTCAGCCAGTGAAGTGAAAGTGCTGAGAGCATAGCAAAGTTTGGAGGCTGAGGGAAGGAGAGCCATAGAGAAAGATATTGACTGAGAGGAAGAGAGTGGGAGAGCAAGTTACTCTTGGAAGGAGACCCATAGAGTAAGATATTGACAGACAGAAAGTGATTGAGTAAGATACTATGGGAAAGAGAGCCGTAAGGAAAGATATTGACTGACGAAAGGAGGGTGTGGTTGAGCAAGTTACTGACTATGGGAAGGAGAGCTATAGAAAAGATACTGGTTGAGGGAGAGAGTCAAAAAGATACATAATGGCTGTGGGAAAGAGAGCCACTGAGGAAGGCACTGCCTGAGGGAGGGAGAGATAGGAAGAGGAAGACAAACATATCAAGAGACGTATAGAGAGAAAGAGAGAGAGAGAGAGAGAGAAAACTAGAGTCGCACTTCGATAGAGCAACATATATGTATATATATATATATATATATATATATATATATATATATATATATATATATATATATATATATATATATATATACATATATATATATATATATATATATATATATATATATATATATATATATATATATATATATATATATATATATATATATAATGTCGTGCCGAATATGTAAAACTGGTCAATTAGCAAGAACTCATTTAAAATTAAGTCCTTTCTGAAATTTTCTCTTATACGTTTAAAGATATATTTTTTTCATTAATGTTAATGTAATAATTTTTAATTTTGCACCAAAAGAATCTTAGAAAACTTACCTAACCTTATTACAACAAGAACAATTGATTTTAGCCTAACCCAACTAAATATATTTTAGATTTGTTTACAATAATTTAATACTAAACAAACACAGTGAAATATATTTTTTTCGTTAGGTTCAGAATGATTTTGGCGAAATTATTGCATACACAAATTTTCACTTGTGCTATATGGCAAGATGAGCGTTGCCATTTAAGCCAAGATGGCAAGTTCTGCCTATTCGGCACGACATATATATATATATATATATATCTATATATATATATATATATATATATATATATATATATATATATATATATATATATATATATATATATATATATATATATATATATATGTATATATATATATATATATATATATATATATATATATATATATATATATATATATATATATATATATATATGTCGTGCCGAATAGGCAGAACTTGCTATCTTGGCTTAAATAGCAAGGTTCATCTTGCTATATAGGACAAGTGAAAATTTGTGTATGCAATAATTTCGCCAAAATCATTCTGAACGTAACGATAAAAATATATTTCACTGTGTTTGTTTAGTATTAAATTACTGTAAACAAATCTAAAATATATTTAGTTGGGTTAGGCTAAAATAAATTGCTCTTGTTATAATAAGGTTAGGTAAGTTTTCTAAGATTCTTTTGGTGCAAAATTATAAATTTTTACATTAACTTTAATGAAAAATATATATCTTTAAACGTGTAAGAGAACATTTTAGAAAGGACTTAATTTTAAATGAGTTCTTGCTAATTGACCAGTTTTACATATTCGGCACGACATATATATATATATATATATATATATATATATATATATATATATATATATATATATATATATATATATATATATATATATATATATATATATATATATTTATAAAGTTTGATGGCAAGATTAGAGAAACCAGACAGTATGACAGGACTTACAGAATTACATAAGGGCATAATTCAGAATTTATGAAGGGTCGGTGGAGACAGCAGTGAATTCAGCAGTTTTAGTGAGGAAAACATTGTTAAAGGATGTAGTAAGTTAGTACTGTCTAATATAGATGAAGATGGAAAATCTATCCACATTTTCTGCAAAAGCCAAAATAAAAAATAAATCTGTGTGTTGTTCATTAAGGAACTGAAGACATGATTGAAGATATTTCTGCTGCTGTCAGTGTCCACTCACCCAGGAACGGTGAGTTTGTTCGGTAGGCTTAAAGCTTGTCGACTACAGCAGAATATTAAGGAAACAACAATTCGTCTGTACACTAACATCAGGGATGCTTTGATGCCGGATACCTCAAGGTTACTGAAAGTCGATTCTGAGCTCACTACCCCTGCAGACCGGGAGAAGCGGTGACTCCAGACAAACTTTCTAGCTGATAGCCTGATAAGCGAGACTGTTATTGCTTGTCGCATGCAGTTTAATGTAAACACCACATCCAGGCTGTTTAGGAACTAGCTTGAGGAACCGACCCATTTTTCTCTTAAAGACAGGAGTCTGTTGGCAATTCTTTTTATGTATTAATAAAGGGTGCTATAAATTCATGGTCTTCTTACACAAACAATAGCTATATCTCCTAGTGTAGTAACTGTAGCTCTGTTTTTCATAGGAGTTGTTTTCCATTGTCTACTGAGACTCTCGCTCTCGCAGGGAGTGGTAACAGTGTGAAGATTTGGGGCCAATCTCTCCAGAATTTTTCTAGTGTATATTATGAAGTATCTCTCTCTCCTACGTTACTAGGGGTGCAGTTCAAGGTGCTTCAGGTGTTCCCAATAATATAATTGTCTGAATTTATGATGATAGTGAAAGTTTTCTGTAAAATCTCCAGTTCTGTGATTTCGCTTGCCTTAGTATGCAGCAATAATGCAAGGTAGAGAATACAGATGCTCTGATCGGCATTAGGAAAGGAGTTAACAGTAAGCTGCAAATGTGCCAAGGGTTTCAGGTGCTGTTATAGTGTCATCACTAGGAAATTCGCTCTGAAAACAAATTTTCCTTTTCAAACAAAACTGTTTGTAATGTCAGGCCCCCTAACATTACAAACACTGGAATGACGACGCGTTTCTGACGTCCTACGTGCTCATGCATAATAAGATACCATTGGATATACAGAAGAAACTGTTTCTAGCAATTAATATTGAGGTTGCATGTAATGACGGCATGCAGCACAAAAATCTGTATCAGTTTTTTTCACTGTGAAAGCGAAATATATTCCCTGTTAGCCTGCATAACAACAGCACCTTAACCAGGAAGTATCACTGTGAGTTGGGATCCCCAGGCCTTTTCCAACACAATCTTACGCAGATAGCAGGTGAGATCCATTTCGCTTTATTACCAGGCATGAGTCGCCTCTTGAAACCTTTGTCATGTTTGATGTATCCATCATGTGGGAATATGTAAGTGGCTGACTTCCTTGTTTT